>NC_064811.1:92464558-92536098 GCF_023721935.1 Panthera uncia | reverse complement strand
AAAGAAAGAAAGAAAGAAAGAAAGAAAGAAAGAAAGAAAGAAAGAAAGAAAGAGGCCTGGGTGGCTCAGTCAGTTGGGCATCCAACTCTTGATTTTGGCTCAGGTCACAGCCTCGTGGTTTGTGGGATCGAGCCCTGTGTTGGGCTCCATGCTTACAGTGCAGAGACTACTTAGGATTCTCTTTATCCCTTTCTCTCTGCCCCTTCCCCCCACCTCTTTCTCTCTCAAAATAAATACACATTTTTTTCAAATAAAATAGTATTTTAAAAAAAGAAAGAAAGACAAGAAAGAAAGAAAGAAAGAAAGAAAGAAAGAAAGAAAGAAAAGAAAGTCTCCCTAAATCAATGCTGTCAGAGAATATAAATTACTAAAGCAGTAATAATAACAACCAGCAACCAGAGAAACTAGAACAGATACCAGCTATAAATAACCACCACAGCCTACCAGTGAGTAACAGTTGAGCATTAGTCTCCTAACAAGTATAATGCTGGAGGCTTGTTACAGGAGAATAAGTAAGAAGCAGCAACTGAATGACAAAAATTCTTTATACATGGTTCCTAATATACTACTTAGGGAGGCAAGAAGGCAGGGAGACCTTCCCCCATGTAACTTGTGAAGTATCACCAAACCTTCTATGTTACCTTCAGTCATTTTTTTCCTTTCTGTTTCTTCTACATTGTGCTTCAAAATTCTCCCAACCCCTCAATTATTTTTTTTTATCAACACGGTTTCCTCATAAGTTTTACTCAATGTATTTCCTCAATAATTTTATTATTTTCATAAAATAAAATACTTTGTGCAAAAAAAAAAAAAACATTCTAGCAATGTTAAGATTATATAAATTAGTAATTCCCCGCTCCTCATATTTGTCTGGAGCACCTGTGTAGCTCAGTCAGTTAAGCATCCAGCTCTTGGTTTCATCTCAGGTCATGATCTCACAGGTTCATGGGTTTGAGCCCCGAGTCAGACTCCGAGCTGACAATGTAGAGCCTGCTTGGGATTCTCTTTCTATCTCTGCCCCTCCCCCACTTGCTTTCTCCCTCTCTCTCTCTCTCTCTCCCCCCCCAAGATAAACAAACATAAAAATGTTTTAACAGATCATACTTAGCTACATATACATACATTTCCAATTAAATATTTATTTATTATTTATATAAATAGGAAGGAGTAAACAAGCTGTTGGCAGAAAATGATCATCAAAACAATGCTACCTCAGCTCATCATGCTCCCAAGCAGCAAGTCATGTATCCCTTCCTGTTGTACTCTTTGGATCCAATTCCACGGGAAATAAGATATAAAATTAATTAATTAGATACCCAGTGTCTTATTATTATTAAACACTGCGTGTCTAATTACTAATTATTAATCACATAGTGACATCCTAAAAGATGGGCAATAAGAACAAAAATTAAACATCAACAATAACTTTCCCTAATCTCTCCCCTAAAACTTCACCACAACAGCCTTCTTCATTGTCTCACTGGCACTTCAAATATAAATTATCTAAAACTGAACTTATCATCTTCCTTAGGAAACGGCTACACCTTCCGTTTTCCATCTCACCTAGTGGCCAAGCCAGGAACCAGGAGTCACCCATTTCCTCCACATCACATATCCAAAAAGTCCCCAAATCCTGGAAAAGAATGCCCAAATTTATAAAATTATCTCTATCCCTGGATTAGTACAGAAAACTCATGGTCTCCCTGACTTGCACTTGCCCTTCCCTTACCCATTCTCCACACTGCAGCTGGAGCTATCTTTTCAGAACATACATTTCATCGTGATGCACCCTTTCCTCAAGCTCTGTGAGTCTCCATGCTCTCCGAATGGAGTCCTGAAGAGAATTCATAACATCCCAGATAAATGAGCTCCTGCTTGTCTCTCTGGCTTCATCTCACACGCTCACAGTGTGGTCTCAAACCACTCTTATCTTGTTTTATTTTCTTAAGAATGCATGCTTACCCATGCTGTTTCTTCGGAGAAAGAATTTTTCTTTTCCTTGTTCAGCTAACTCCTATTCAATCATAGATCTTGGGACACCTGGGTGGCTCAGTCGGTTAAGTGTCCGATTTCAGCTCAGGTCATGATCTCAATGCTCGTTGAGTTCAAGCCCCGCGTCGGGCTCTGTGCTGACAGTTCAGAACCAGCAGACTGCTTCAGATTCTGTGTCTCCCTCTCTCTCTGCCCCTCCCCTGCTTACTCTCTCTCTCTCTCTCTCTCTCTCAAAAATAAACTCAAAAAAAATTCTAGATCTTAATTATCAGTCCTCCAGGAAGTCTCCTCTAATCCTCTTTGTCTCAGTTGGGGTCTCTTTTCTGTGCTACCTCAGCATCCTGTGCTTGCTCTGCTATTTAATTAATACTTAGCAATTATAATTGTCTATTCATTTGTCTTTCTCCACCACTAGGCCACAGGATCAGTTCACTCTTCTGTTATCAGCACCTAGCATAGTACTGAGTACATAGTAGGATCTCAATAAATAATTGTTAAATAAAATGGAATTAAATAGGTAGTAAAAGTAATGCAGAGTCTCAGTAGCAAGGTACCATCCATTTATGTTCAGAGAATAAGTTCAGTGCATAGCTTGAGTATAATAAACCAAACGACAGTATGATCATTTACAACATTTTCTTGACTTGGACATAAGACAAATAAATCCCAGAGACTCTTGAAGATAGAGAACAAAATGAGGGTTGTTGGAGGGGAAGTGGGTGGAGAATGGGTTAAATCAGTGAGGGGCATTAAGGAGGGCACTTGTTATGATGAGCACTGGGTGTTATATGTAAGTGATGAATCACTAAATTCTACTCTTGGGACCAATATTATACTACATGTTAATTAACTAGAATCTAAATAAAAATTTGGAAAAAAAAAAAGACAAATCCCACCCCAAAAAAGGAGCCCATTCTTCTCTATGGGAAGAAAGACTATGATTCAGTTGCAAATAAATGTCCGCCTATCCTTCTCAATTTATACAGAAAGTAAAAGCTTTGCAGGTTCAGATCAATTTTATTATTTCACTGAGAAGTGGAAAGTCACTGAGGCAGACTTTCTCAACAGGGGTTCTTCATCTGAACACAAGATACAGAAAATGATTTGAGTGATTATTTTTCAATTCTCCTAAGATGGCAAATAGCTAGTACCATTATAGATGAAAAGAAAAGTTAATTCACTAGATACAATGGCTATCTTAGAGCCATTTGGACTTATTTCAATCCCAGAATTTCAGATGGGCTTAAATATAATGAATTAAACCATATACACAGATATATGTAATCCATCTATGTGGGTGTATTATTTACTAACTTGCATAAGAAAACATATGTGTCACCAAAACTAGAACATAGTATCATTACTGATCACAATGAGGCTTGAAAAATACGGACTTTGATGCCAAAAGGGTTCCGTTTTGTTTTTTGTGGGTTTTTTTTGGTTTTTGGGGGGTTTATTTGATACTCTAATTGAGCTGTCATATCTTGGTGACTCAGCCTTCCTCTCTAAGGAGATAACAGACTGTGGGTTCATTGAGTAAAGAAACCTCATTTGTCTTGGCTTCAATTTTTATTGAAATTTGACCTCCTAACAATTAACATAGTGCATACTCCTGTTCATTGACTGAATGGATGGATGGATGAATATGTTGTATTGTATTACTTCCCGGATTATATTCTACAGATATTTCATTTCATATATGACATGTGGATTCTTGCCCATTCATTCAACAAACACCTACAATGTGCCTGGATCCCAGGCTAGGAAATGAGACAAGTTATTGTATATCACAATTCATGTTTTTAAATATTTTTTAATGTTTCTTTTTTAGAGACAGACAGAGAGAGAGAGAGAGAGAGAGAGAGAGGACACCAGCGGGGGAGGGGTGTGAGAGGGAGACACAGAATCCGAAGCAGACTCCAGGCTCTGAGCTGTCAGCACAGAGTCCCAAGCAGGGTTCCAACTCATGAACCGCGTGATCATGACCTGAGCCCAAGTCAGTCACTTAACCAACTGAGCCACTCAGGTGCCCCCACAATTCATGTTTTTAAGAGTAATTTACTACTCTACACCTATTAGGACAACACTATCAAAATAAAGAAGGAAAGAAGAAAGAAAGAAAGAAAGAAAGAAAGAAAGAAAGAAAGAAAGAAAAGAAAGAAAGAAAAAAAGAGAAAATAACAAGTATTGGCAACAATGTAGAGAAATTATAACTCTTGTGCATGGCTGGTAGGAATGTAAAATGCTACAGCCACTATGGAAAACAGTTTTGGCAATTCCTCTAAAAATTATAAAATGAACATATGATCCAGCAATCCTACTTCTTGATATATACCACAAAAAATGAAAGCAGACACTCACTCCAATAGATATTTGCATACCTACGTACTCACAATAGCCAAGAGATGGAAGCAACCATCTCTAATGAATGGATAAATAAAATATGATATATACATACAATGGGATGTTATCCAGCCATAAAAAAAGAAGGACATTTAGACACATGCTGTACTATGGATGAACTTTGAAGACATTATAGTAGGCAAAATAAGCCAATCACAAAAGCACAAATACTATATGGTTCCATTTATATGAGGTATAGTTAAATTTATAGAATATATAAATATATATAAATATATAAATTTATAGAATATATAAATATAAATTTAAAGAATATAAAATGGTGGTTTCCAGGGACTGGGACAGGGAAGTTATTATTTAATGGGTACAGAGTTTTGGTGTAGATATAGTAAAAAATGGTGGGGATGGTTGCCTGACAATGTGAATGGATTTAATGTCACTGAACTGTACACTTAAAAATGGCTAAAATGATGGGGCACCTGGGTGGCTCACTCAGTTAAGCATCTGATATTGGCTCAGGTTATGATCTCATGGTTCATGAGTTCAAGCCCTGCATTGGGCTCTGTAGTGATAGGGCGGAGCCTGCTTGGTATTCTCTGTCTCCCTCTCTCTCTGCCCTTCCCCCACTTGCATTCTCTCTGTCTCTCTCTGTCTCTCTCTCTCTCTCTCTCTCTCTCTCTCTCTCTCTCTCTCTAACAGATAAATAAACATTTTTTAAAATGGTTAGGGGCACCTGAGTGGTTCAATCAGTCGAGCAACTGACTCTTGGTTTCAGCTCAGGTCATGATCCCAGTGTTGTGGGATTGAGCCCCACATCAGGTTTCATGCTGAGCGTGGAACCTGCTTTAGATTCATTCTCTCTCTCTCTCTCTCTCTCTCTCTCTCTCTGTCTCCTTCCCCTCCCCTCTCCCCCACTCTCTCCCTCTCTCCAAAATAAAAATTTAAAAAAATAATTTAAAAAAATGGTTAAAATGATTAAGCTTATGATATATACATAATATGTATAATTTTTAAAATTTTTATTTATTTATTTTGAGAAAGAGAGAGAGAGAGAGAGCACAAGTGGTGGAGGAACAGAGATAGAACCCCAAGCAGGCTCCGCACCATCACTGCAAAGCCTGATGCGGGGCTCAAACTCACGAACCACAAGATCGTGGCCTGAGCCAAAATCAAGATTGGGTGCCCAACCAACTGAGCTACCCAGGTGCCTCCTATAATTTTTTAAAAATTAATCTAATTGTCCTTCTGATCCTGTCCCTGGATCTTGGCATCTATCTTACTTTAACAGCTGTAGCTCTTGTTCGTCTTTCATAGAGAAAAGTAGAAAAGCCACTTTACCTGAGCACCGGGACTCTGTAAGCAACTGAGGCCAATCCTGGATTACCTCACCTTGCAACACAGGACTATCATTGTGTCAAGTCTCTAAGTAATATCCACAGATGAGCCTTCTGAGAATTGGATTTAATTGAATGTGGGCTGTTTGCAATTAGAACTGGGGTTAGGATTGGAGCACAATGGGGAATGGTAATCTTGATCCCTCTCCTACATTTATTGGAAGGTAATATTCACCAATAAAATGGCCGCTGTAGTAGCCCAATGCTCTCTATCCCCACTTCAAGTATTCTGCACTTTAGTCTGCAAAGGAATCCAAGGGAAGTAGAATTGGATTTGTAAGGAGGCAGGAAGGGAATTAAGACTTATACAACATGTACCAGATACTGCCCTTCATGCTTGACATTCACAATTTCATTTGATTCTCATAACAAACATATTGTTATCCTCATTTCATAGATGGCCAAATTAAAGCTCAGAACAGTTAATATTTCCCAAAGTCATACTGCTTTACAATTCCTAGGACCAGGATTCAAACCTAATTATTTTTGACTCAATAGCCCAGACTCATTTTATCACTCTCACTGTTGCCTATAGAGCCAATTTCTAACACTGGCTCCTCCTTGAAAAGACCTATGTCATTAAGAAATCAAAATCTATGCCTAAATTCTTAACATTGGCAGATAAATAAGGCTCTTGGCAGCAAGTCTGTTCTTTAATGGAAGCACTTAAGATTGATTCCCACCTAGAATAATTAGGGGTAACAAGAAAGTGCTTCTTCCGCATTCAGCACCTCCCTGGCTCAAAAAAGTCAAATAAATAAATAAATAAATAAATAAATAAATAACGTAGTCACCAGGTCATATTGAACAAAAAGAAATTAAACCTGCTGCCTGAAAATCACTAAGTATAAATTCAGGCTTGGATACTGTACTCCCCTACAAGCACACTAGACTTGTAGACTTAATTATACTTAAATTGCATTTCCAGGAGTACTTGTTATGGGATTGGTTTAACTTAATTGGCTAAGAACAGGCAAAGCAGTAAACAAATAAGAGAACTACATACTCTGCTTTTATTAATCATTGAACCAATTAAATATCTTCCAGCAAATGGTGTGATGCCTCTTTCAGACAACAGGAGGATTATCTATCAAAATACCGTATCAATATATAAATTCTTATAAATAAAATCTTTGTTCATAGCAATTGATTTTATAGGACATCCAAGTTAGGGCGCCTGGGTGGCTCAGTTGGTTGAGCGTCTGACTTTGGCTCCAGGTCATGACCTCATGGTTTATGAGCTCGAGCTCCGTGTCAGGCTCTGTGCTAACAGCTCAGGGCCTGGAGCTTGTTTCAGATTCTGTGTCTCACACTGCTCACACTCTCTCTCTCAAATATAAATAAAGATTTTTAAAAAATTTTTAATAAAAAAAAAGACATCCAAGTTAGAAATCTGGACAAATAAACTATTAACTGCATGATAACTTTCCAGAGAAATTTCATGGCCTTTTATAGCTTGTCTTAAATTCACTTTTGTCATAGAAGCACTTCAGAGCTCTCTTTTACATTGTTAACTATGTCTTACAACACACTGGATTGGGGTGGGGAATCAACAATTAGTTATTCTATAAATCCCACATGGGAAATGTGATGACGGGGGAGGGAGGTACTAGTAACCCAATGGAGGAAGTTATTTCATTTCTGTCTGAGCTTTAGTTTTCTCATCTATGAAAAATGAAATTGAACAAAATCATCTCCAAGGATATTTCAGTCTTTGAGGTTCTATAATTTGGTTATTCAGCAATATTATAAACCAAAATATAAAATAGTTCCTATCTAAATTTTAGTAAGCAATGGCATAATAAGATAAAATTCTTAACTGTAGAGGCCACTTTTGGGCAACCAACTTGAACAATGAAAGCTGAGTAAGGTCGACAGGCCCTAGTAAGCCCCAACTCCCAATGGGCTGAATACAAACAGGCCCATTAGACAACGCACTTGAAAATATCCATAAGCCCTAGCTAAACATTGGGTTACTTACACCTGCACACAGGTACCAGTCCTCACCTTCCCCTTTAACTACAGCCCCCCACCACTACCTCATGGCAGACAGTCTCTGCTTTGCTGTCCTGCACGCCATTCCCTTGCAGTGTATTCAATAAACTTCTGTCTCTTGTTCTGCCTTGGGTGAATTCTTTTACCACTCATGCTGCCAGCCACGACCTCATCAAGTCGCCCACATTTGGTGGCCCCCATCTGATCTGGAGACCCCACATTAACAAAGGGTTTTCAGGGTAAATAATAATGACTCAAAACTACTTGCCTTATAGCCACTTTTGTAAGTTATTATTGGATACTAAATTTTTTAATATTTGTTTTTGAGAGAGAGACAGAGAGAGACAGAGAGAGACAGAGAGAGAGACAGAGCGTGAGTCGGGAAGGGGCAGAGAGAAAGGGAGACACAGAATCCGAAGCAGACTCCAGGATCTGAGTTGTCAGCATAGATCCCAACACGGGACTCAAATTCAAGAACCTCGAGATCATGACTGATCCGAAGTCAGATGCTTAACTGACTGAGCCACATAGGTACTCCTATTATTGGATACTAATATGCTTATCACATAATTAAATTCTTTGAACAAGATATAAATATTATCACAGCCTTTCATATCAATAATTTTTATATGAGCCATCTTAACACCTTAATTTTTGGCTCATTTGTGACTTAATTTTAATTTCTTGGACAAAACAATTTAATAAATTTTATCAAAAGATAGAAAATTAATTTGAGGATTTTCTTACTTTTAAAATTATTTGTAGGTTTTTAGTTGTAAAAATTGAAGTTTTCCTTAAAGTAAACCACATTGTTGTTTTATTTTAAGACTTTGGATCAAAAGGAATGATGAATTCATATTGTCCAAAAAAATCGAGTTTTGAGGTAACAGATGGTGAGTTTAAAAATAATACGTTTTCCCAAAGCATTCTATAATAAGTATGTATCAAATTTATAATGAAAGAAAAACAAAAAATAGCATAACATGAAAAGAAAATTCACAACCTCCTTTATATCAGCGCAAAACTATTCTATTTCTCTACTTCCTGTTGGATCTTCATTTCTCCATGTTCCCAAAATAGTAGCACATCAGCTAAACATTGGGGAGGAAGACCTTCCCCTGCCCTATGGTCTTTCTAGCTGGATTTAGAATCAAATCAACATGAGGCAGATTAACAGGAGAAAATCAAATTTTATAGCATACACACGGGGAATCCACACAGAAATGAAATTCCAAGGACAATGAGGCAACATGAAGCTTATATGAGCTAAGGCAAGGGAGAGAAGCCTGAGGATACAAAGGAGAGAAAGCTCATTGGCAAGAAGGTGAAAGGGGGTGCCTGGGTGGCTCAGTTGGTTAAGCGACCAACTTCGGCTCAGGTCATGATCTCGCAGTTTGTGAGTTCGAGCCCCGCGTCGGGGTCTGTGCTGACAGCTCAGAGCCTGGAGCCTGCTTCAGATTCTGTGTCTCCCCCTCTCTCTATACCTCCCCTGCTCACGCTCTTTGTCTCTCTGTCTCTCAATAATAAATAAACGTTAAAAAAAAATTAAAAAAAAAAAAAAAGAAGGTGAAAGGAGGTGTTTGGAAAAACAAGGTTACACCACTATGCAGATAAAGTTCTTAGGTAAAGAAGAGTTTCCATTAATAGCTTCTCTTCTAGTTACAGGTTCTCCTTTCCAATGTAAATTTAGCCATTTGAGGGGGAGGCAGAGAGCTTTTCCTGAATCTGCTGGATTCTGATTACTTTTAATTGAAAATCATCTTTATGCCAAAGTGGCCTATCTTGGGGCAGCCTGCCCTGGGCCCCTACAATGGAACATTATATAATGTGTAGCATCTGTTATGTTTCTTGGATATCTTGCAGCAAACAAATTTTTTTACTGTGATTAACATAAATATTAATGTATATAAGAACCATAGTAAATACCAAACACCTAAAACGATAACCATATTCTCCCAGTAACTATGTTATAGCCAGCTATCAACAACACTGAACAATTTTGACTGTCATTCATTTTTAATATTAAATGGATTCAAATTCCATCACAATACGATCTGTATATAAAATTTTTTCAAATAATTCAAATGTTAATTGTTATTAGGTCCAATTCTGATATACTACTGGATGCAAAACTTACTTCACTGCCTAATGAAAAGGAACTATGTGTTAGGATGTGTTGAAAAACAAGGGCACCTGGGTGGCTCAGTTGGTTAAGTGTCAGACTCTTGATTTCAGCTCAGGTCATGAACTCAGGTTGTGGAATTGAGCCCCACCTTGGGCTCTGCAATGGGCATGCAGCCTGCTTTAGATTCTCTCCCTCTCCATCCCCCTTCCTCCGCTCGTGTGCTCTTCCCACCCCCCCAAAAAAGGATGTGTTGGAAAACAAAATTAAATGTGGCTTATGTTCTCTAAAAGTAGTTACCAGCATCTATTAATGACACAGCATGTATATAATGTTGTTATGAATCTGTCCTTTAAAGAATCAGCTACATGACAAATATGTATACATTACCTTTACTTTTATTATTGATGAAGAAGATTAAGGTATTTGAAAATTCTATGTAGGTAAAGTCTATCGTTTTCAATTCCCTCGTCTAACCAAGTCCAAGCAGCTCTAGAGGTAAGAGGTTTTCTTTATTTCTACCTTGATTTTCCAACAACTATGATTTAGGTTCCTAAGAAGCTCCCAGAATAAGATAAAATCTTTTTTTTTCAAATATGCACCCTTATGTATGCCTGTCTCCAATACTCTACAGCTCTACCCTGTTCCTTTACATTCAAGAAAACTGTGATCATCAGATCAAGCATCTCCTAGTTTGAGGATTCCCCTCTACAACCATCTTAACAGATGGCTAACTAGCTTCTATTTAAATACTCCAAACATAGGATTGTCCTTTTTTGTTTGTGTCTCCCTAAAATTTATATGCCAAAGCCCTAACCCCAGTGTGACTCTATGTGAAGAAAGGCTGCTACGTAAGTGATTATGTTAAATAAGTTCATGAGGGTGGGACCCTGGTCCAATAGGATTGGTGTCCTTATAAGAGACACCACAGCACTTGCAATCATTCATGTGTTCTCTCTCTCTTTCTACATATATGTGCTGAGAGAAGACATGTGCATATGCATATGAGGACAGCAAAAAGACAACGACCTGAAAGCCAGGAAAAGAGATCTCACTAGAAACTAAATCAGTGGGAACCTTGATCTTGATCTCCAGAACTGTGAAAGAAATACATTTCTCTTGTCTAACCCACCTAGCCTATCATTGTTTGTTCTGGCAGCCCAAGATGACTAATACAGCCTGCTCCACAAAGTAGCTAGTTCCACTCTCAAACAACTCTTAAGTGTTAGAAAGTTCTTATTTTAAGAAAATCTGCTTTCTGCAGGTCTACCCAATAATCTAACTTCCACCTTCTGGAGCTATATGGTATAAATTTATCTCCTTCTTTCAATTAAAAATAAAAATTACATGAAGAGACCAGATATTTTAAGAATTCTTCCCTGTTAGGCCCTGACTTTCTTAGAAATGTCCCAATTTGTCAAGACTCTCTTTAAAATGTGGCAGCTAGAAAGACTTCTCAAATACTCTGTAAATATGAATATTTGCTAAATTAGTCCTAATGGGTAGCATTTTCCTGAGGAAAAGCTACTTTTTTTTATCTGCACACCCTTAAAAATCCTTAAGAGGAAGGAAACAGTCAACAAGATCATCTATCTATGAAGAAAAACCTTCTATAATCCCCCCCTTACCCTGATGGAAATCTAGCGAGCTGGCTCAGAAATCAACAAGGTAGGGGTGCCCAGGTGGCTCAGTTGGTTAAGCATCTGACTTAAGCACAGGTCAGGATCTCATGGTTGGTAAGTTTGAGTCCCACATCAGGCTCTCTGCTGTTAGCACAGAGCCCAGTTGGATCCTCTGTCCCCCTCTCTCTCTGCCTCCCACCCCTGCTTATGTGTGCTCATGCACATGCTCTCTCTCTCTCTCTCTTAAAAATAAATAAATATTTTTTAAAAACGAAATCAACAAGGTAGACTTCAAGATCAATTTCACGAAGATAAATGAGTACATCATCAAGGACAGATTACTTACCTCAAGGTCACTGTGGACAAAGAATTCATTCTTCCTTCTTACCAGTACAAGTTCATTTATATTTTATCATCTTGCTGATGTCCAAAATGTCTAAATGAGTTTTCTCTTATTCATTTTCTTTTTTTCCAGAGAGACAAACTAGGTAGCCCAACACGCACTTACATAAGCTATCTCTACTATATTAGAAGAGCAAATAAGCCTAATTCTTTGCTGTCTAGGGGATTCTTTTTTTTTTAATGTTTTATTTATTTGAGAGAGAGAGAGAGAGAGCAGGGGATGAGTTGAGAGAGAGGGAGACACAGAATCTGAAGCAGGTCCCAGGCTCTGAGCTTTCAGCACAGAACCCGACTCAGGGCTCCAACTTGTGAACTACGAGATCATCACCTGAGCAGAAGTTGGATGCTTAACCAACTGAGCCATCCAGGCACCCCATGGGAATTCTTTAATGAATCCCTTGCTGTCACCGTCTTGCAACTCTCTGGTGTTGCTTCCAAGGATCAAAGAGAGGGAGATTTTTGCCTTCAAGCCCTACACCTTTTGGTTCATGTCCTCATATTTTATTTCTTTTTCTTATTCCAGCTGTTGTGCCTATCTTGTAAATATGTCACATCTGAATTGCCAGAAGAAAATTACTTTTAACACCAACTGCTAATGGTCCATAACACAGAGATAAAAAGCACAGATCCACTAGAGTATAACAGACCTAAGGGGATACAAACCACATACACCTGAGGTAAATCACTGGTAAGATGTCAACCATTCAGTGATCATTGCTGTCCTTGTTAGTCCACATTGCTTCTCCCCTCAACCCCAAGACCAGCATAAATTCAACTCTAAATTTAATAAGTGTAATTATTTTTGTATTTGCATTCCTATAACCTGTTGAAAAAGTCTTTCCTTTCTAGGCCCTTCCTCACCTCCTTGGTCCCAAATCATAACCATTTTCCTGACAGCAATCTTACTTACTGACTTAGAAGGTATGCTCAGTGCTCTTCCTTTAAGGATCCCCAATGATTTAGTCATCAAGTATCATTTTAGCTAATTCTCCATTTTGATCTTCCTAGTCTGGATGCCTTTGTCTCACCTATCTTCTTCTAATAGATGTTGTAGTCTTCTAACAATTGAGGATTTTCTAGTGAGCTGTGAGCCCCAGGCTTCAGCTCAGCTAAAATTAGGGGTTTTCACACCTGGGTGGCTCAGTTAGTTAAGTATCTGACTCTTGATTTTGGCTCAGGTCATAATCCCAGGGTCATGGGATCAAGCCCTGCATCAGGCTCCACGTTGGGCATGGAGACTGCTTGATTCTCTCTTCCTCTTCCTCTGCCCCTCTCCCCCACTTGCTCATGTACTTTCTCTGTCTCTCTCTCTAATATAAATAAATAAATAAATAAATAAATAATATAAAAAATAAATAAATGAATAAAATTAAATTGAGGGTTTTCTTCAAGTCTGTTCTGATCTTTTTCTGAACCTGCCATCTTACCACAATACAGTTGACCCCTGAACACCACAAGGATTAGGGGCACCCACATCCCCAAATATAACTTTTGACTCCCTAAACTTTAAGTACTAATAGCCTACTGTTGACTAGAAGTCTTAACTATGATTATATAACATAGTCAATTAACACATATTTTGTTTGTTATATGTATTATATACTGCATTCTTGCAATAAAGTAAACTAGAAAAAAGAAAATGTTACTTAAAAAATCTTAAAGAAAAGAAATTACATTTACAGTACTGAACTATACAAAATCTGAATATAAGTGGACCCATGCCATTCATACTCATGTTGTTCAAGGGTCAACTCTATAATAACTATATCCAATCAGTGGCCACTTCCTGTGAAGAATAGAGTAACACCACTGTCATGGGCAGGCAGTTTCAGCTGAAGGATGAAAGTTTCTGTGTGACTCTGGGACTGTCATATACAGAACATGTCTCAGGTATTTCCACTGCTCTCCCTTTATGGATATCTATTCTCTTATCCATAGGGTTTTCTCTATGAATTCATACATATTTTGATTCTACTCAGATAAAATAGTAATAAATTAAGCAAATCCTGCCTCAAATACTGCAGTCTGTTGATATATTCCATCTATGATCTTTTAATGGATCACTACTGAGGGCATATCATGTGCTAATATTATTTCTTAACTATTAAGCTTACATCAGTATGTATCATCTTTTTAAAAGATTGCCTTTATTTTACATTTGCTAAAGTTTATTTCATTTTAGAAAGTGAGAGACAGAGTGGGTGAGGGGGGCGGAGAGAGAGAGGGAGAGAGAGAACCCCAAGCTCTGTACTGTCAGTGTGGAGCCTGACATGGGGCTGGCTGTCACAAATCATGAGATCATGACCTGAGCTGAAATCAAGAGTCAGATGCTTAACCAGCTTAGCCACCCAGGCACTCCATATATTGAATCATCTGAGTATAAACTCTCTGAGGGAAAGGGCCATCTCTGTGTGTCTTTATTTTCCCCAAAATGTTTAGGGCATGGATTCTATGTACTAGGTTATGATTCAGTGCCTTTTGCCTATTTTTAAAAATCACATTCGTTTCTAAAGAAACGGTAATATATATACCCAATTCCAGTAAAGTAGTACTCTCACTAAAAAGTCATTGCATATAGAGTCTCTCTCTCTCTCTCTCAAATAAAATAAACTTTAGAAAATGTAAAATAAAGGAAATCTTTTAAAAAGATGATTCAATATGTAAGTTTAATACTTTACAAATGATATTAGCACATATATGCCCTCAGTAGTGATCCATTAAAAGATCATAGATGGAATATGTCAACAGACTGCACTATTTGAGGCAGGATTTGATTAACTTATTACTATTTTATCTGGGTAGAATCAAAATATGAGGGAATTCACTGAGAACACCCTATGGATAAGAGAATAGATATCCATAAAGGGAGAGCAGTGAAAATACCTGAGACATGTTCTGTATATGACAGTCCCAGAGTTACACAGAAACTTTCATCCTTCAGCTGAAACTGTCTGCCCATGACAGTGGTGTTACTCTATTCTTCACAGGAAGTGGCCACTGACTGGACCAGAGTGGGCCTGACCCAAGAGCCCACTTAGCTAAATTGGCCCACCCAGCTTAGACAAAGTCTAAGTCCTGGGTATTCACAATAAAACCCTTTATCTTCAGGTTATATGAGTGAATTTCTTCCTTGCAACCAAAAAATAATAATAATAATAATAACCTAATGTAATATATTTGGGAAGCAAGCAATACACAAGTCTACCCCAAATGAAGGGTTTATCCAGAGGAGTAGCACAAGTTAAGTCTGAAACAGTAGATTAAGATCTTCACATGTGAAAAACTTAAAATCTTCACATGTGGCTATATTATTTTCCTTTTTAATCTAATCTTACTTTAATTTTGCCATTGTGAATTTGGAAACATTTTTAAAAAGAGAGAGAATCTATCAGTCTAGGCTGAAATAAATTAATTTATAAGAGATATATATGACTTGAATGACACAAATAAAAATGTTTGATTTTATACCTATTTTATCACAGATGACTAAAGGCATTAAAAAGTCTAGTGGTGAGTTGACCTAGTAAGAAGATGTTCTAAATCTTTCTTTTTTCACACGCAAAAAAAAGATATATATCTCCTACTAAGATCAGTACAAAGAAAAGATAACTCCTCTCACCACCATTTTCAATATTGTACTGGAAGTCTTTGCTAATGCAATAAAACAAGAAAAGGAAATAGAAAGTATACAGATTGGGAGGAAGACAAAAAACGGTCTTTGCTCCCAGATGACATGATCATCAATGTAGAAAATCCAAAAGATTCAATAAATGAAAGTCCCACAACTAGTAAGTGATTATAGCAAGGCTGCAGGATACAAGATTAACATACAAAAGTCAACTGCTTTCCTGTATACCAACAACAAACAAGCAAAATTTGAAATCAAAAATAATTCTATTTACATTAACACCCCCCAAAATTAAATACTTAGGTATAAATCTAACGAAATATGTACAAGATCTATATAAGCAAAACTCTGATTAGTAAATACAAAGAATAACTAAATCAGTGAGGAAATATTCCATGTTTATGGATAGGTAGACTCAATATTGTCAAGATGTCAGTTCTTCACAACTTGATATACAGATTCAATGCAATCCCAACCAAAATCCCAGCAAGTCATTTTATAGGTATTGACAAGCTGATTTTAAACTTTATATGAGGGGACAAAAGGCCCAGCATAGCCAACACAATATTGAAGGAAAAGAACAAAACTAGAAGACTGACACCATCCAATTTCAGGATTTACTAGAAATGCGGTAATCAAGAAAGTGTGGTATTAGCAAAAGAGTACACAAATAGATCAATGGAACAGAATAGAGAGGACAGAAATAGATTCACATAAACATAATCAACTGATCTTTTACAAAGGGGCAAAGGCAATACAATGGAACAAAGATAGTCTCTTCAACAAACAGTGGTAGAGCAACTGAAATCCATGTACAGAAAAGTATGAATCTATACAGAGCTTTTACACTCTTCAGAAAAATTAACTCAAAATGGATCATAAACCTGAATGTAAAATACAAAAACTATAAAACTCCTAGAAGATAATACAAGAGAAAACCTAGACTATCTTGGGTGTGAAAATGCCTTTTGAGATGCAATACCAAAGGCACAATCATTGAAATAAATAATTGATAAACTGTACTTCATTAAAATTTAAAACTTCTGCTCTGCAAAAAAGAGACAAGGCACAGACTGGAAAAAAAATATTTGCAAAAGACATATCTGATGAAGGGCAGTTAAACAAAATACAAAAAGAACTATTAAAACTCAACAATAAGAAAACAAACAACCAGATTTTAAAAATGGGCCATCTATTCCTGAAATCATTATTACACTATATGTTAACTATCTTGGATTTAAATTAAAAAAAAATAAAAATTAAAAAAATTAAATAAATAATTTTTTTAAATGGGCCAAAGACTTTAACAGACATCTCATCAAAGAAGATAAGCGGATGGCAAATGAACATATGAAAAGATGTTCCACTGCATATCTCGTCAAGGGAATGCAAATTAAAACAATGAGATACCACTGCCTGCCTATTAGAATGGTCAAAATCTGGAAAGCTGACAACACCAAATGCTGGCAAAGGTGTGGAACAATAGGAATTCTAATTCATTGCTGTTGGGAATGCAAACTGGTACAGCGACTCTGAAAGACAGTTTAGCAGTTTCTTACAAAATTAAACATACTCTTACTATACAATCAAGCAACTGGCTCCTTGGCATTCAGCCAAAAAAGCTGAAAAAAAGTCCATACAAAAAAGCTTGCACATTAATATTTATAGCAGCCTTATTCGTAACTGCCAAAACTTGGAAGTAACCAAGATGTCCTTCAGTAGGTGAATAGGTAAATAAACTGTAGTGCATCCAGACACTGAAATATTACTCAGTACTTAAAAAAAAATGAGCTACTGGGGTGCCTGGGTGGCTTAGTCGGTTAAGCGTCCGACTTCAAGCCCTGTGTTGGGCTCTGTGCTTACAGCTCGGAGCCTGGAGCCTGCTTCGGGTTCTGTGTCTCCCTCTCTCACTCTTCAACTCCCACACTCATGCTCTGTCTGTCTCTCAAGAATGAACAAACGTTAAAAAAAAAATTTTTTTTTAAATGAGCTATCAAGCCAAGACAAGACATGGAGGAATTTTATATGAACTGCTAAGTGAAAGAAGCCAATCTGAAAAGGCTACATATAGTAGAATTCTATCTATATGACATCCTGGAAAAGGCAAAAGTATAGAGATAGTAAAAAATAATCAGTGGTTGCTAGAGACAAGGTGATGGGGAGGAATGAGTAGGCAAAACACACAAGATCTTTAGGACAGTGAAAATACTCTGTATGATATTATAATGATGGATAATGTAATTATACATTTGTCCAAACCCATAGAATTAGAATGTACTGAGCCTGGGTGGCTCAGTCCGTTAAGTGGCCGACTTCGGCTCAGGTCATGATCTCACGCTCCGTGAGTTCGAGGCCCACATCGGGCTCTGTGCTGATAGCTCAGAGCCTGGAGCCTGTTTCTGTTTCTGTGTCTCCCTCTCTCTCTGCCCCTCCCCCATTCGCACTCTGTCTCTCTCTGCCTTTCAAAAATGAATAAATGTTAAAAAAAAATTTTTTTTAAACAAAAAGAATTAGAATGTACAACACTAAGAGTGAACCCTAAGGTAAACTATGGACTTTGGGTGATTATGATCTGTCAATATAGGTTCATCCTTGGTAATAAATGTGCCATTCTAGTAAGTGATATTGATAATGGGGAGGCTAGGCACGTGTGGGGCAAGGGGTATATGAGAAATCTCTGCGCTTGCCTCTCAATTTTGTTGTGAAACTAAAACTGTTCTAAAAAAATAAAGCTTAAAAAAAGTACATCTACACCCACACCTCATATTGCCATATTTTTTTTTTCACACAGTGAAGAATAGATTTGGCAAGCTAAAATATTTTGGTCAACATTATAAAGTTTACAGGATATCTCAAAGACTGATTTTCTTGCCGTTGAATTTAAACATTAAAGGCTTTATGGTTCCGATTGTTAATGTATAATAATAGAGTCTCCTTTAATATGGATTTTTAAAGCTAAGCATAAGCAGCAAGAAAGCCTAAAGGAATAAGATGCTAAATTTTTTTTCTTTAGTTAGTATGCTTTAAAATTTTTAACTGTAATCCTTTTATTAAAATATCTTCCTTGGCTCTCTCTGAAGTGAAGGCTGAGATAAACACTGAAACCTTTTTACAAAACCAGCTTACTATTCAGAATAGGAAAGCAAACATCCAGTTTTCCAAGATGGTCTCAACTAAGAATCTACCCACAATGCAAGAACATTGACCACTGAGGATTGCTAAGGTTGGAATAAGAAATAAGCTTATGCACATATGGTAACAATTCATTTCCCAAAGTCATTCCAGCACCTATTACCTCTTTATACAAATGTGTATGTATACCAATAGCACAAGGGCCGCTGCAACTGGGCAGAGAATATTCATCCTGGATGCCCAGTATTTATCACTGAACCTCAGGCTTCCCTTCACATTTTCAGGTTTTAGGTGAGAGTCACTACTGCCAAGAGCCTTGCCATTGACAGTCACCAGGAAGGTTTTTCATAATCCACGCTGAGGCAAAAAAGACATATTAGGGATCAAGGAGAGGTAGCAAAAGAAGCATAGGAGAGCGGGCAGTCAAAAAGGATAAATATCCCCACCAACAATACAGAAGAACAAACTTTACCATCATCTCTATCCTCAGCCCACAGACCCTTGAAGAAGGATTTTTCTCCAGAGCAAGCAGCTATGCTCCCAAAGCTACATCAAAGTAATTTACTTTAAGATTAATTTTTTATTATTTTAAAGACCCCTCTCTTCCCATAATTCTGGTTCTTCCTTGTTTTATTTGTGTCAAACTGAGTAAACATTTTCCAACTCAACCACATTATCTGCTTTGCCTATCTATGCACATTTTCAAATGCTCTTAAGGGGAGGTATACTTTTCCGGAAGAACAGATGAAATGTAGTCTGTCACGAATATCGGTGAGAACCATCTGGAATCTGGTCAGGGTGGACCAAATAAAATTCAATCAAATATGTCCCAGAAGCTCAAGAAGATTAGTGTGGCATTTTTACCTACTAATTTTAAAGTTTATAAATTGCCATTGTTGATAGAAGTTTATTCTTTTAACAAACTTTTAAAGTTTATTCTTTTTTTTAATGTTTATTTATTTTTTTGAGACAGAGAGAGAGAGAGACAGAGCATGAGTGGGGGAGGGGCAGAGAGAGAGGGAGACAAAGAATCTGAAGCAGACTCCAGGCTCTGAGCTGTCAGCACAGAGCTGGACACGGGTCTCAAACTCACAGATGGTGGGATCATGACCTGAGCCGAAGCAGGACGCTTAACCGACTGAGCCACGCAGGCGCCCCTAACGTTTATTCTTTAAACTCATACAAGTATGTCATATACATTTGTAGGATCATTGCTTATCATAACAAAAGATTGGAAACAACCTAAATATCCATCTGTTGGGAACTGGTTAAATAAATTAGTTTACTCATACAATGAATGAATACTTTGCAGTTAGTTAATAGGAATGAGATAGATCTATATTTCTGCTATGGAAAACATTCCAAAGAATAGTAAGTGAAAGTGAAAATAAAATGTTTAGGTTTTGTTTGTGTATTTTTACTATTGTATACTATGCCAGAATGAGTATACCATATATATACCATATATATGAGTATATTTATAAACATATCAACATAAATACATCTTATAAACATAAGGTGAGAGCAAAAAGCAAATTGTTAAAATGTTAATAGGATGATATCATTTATATAAAATTTTAAAACATGAAAAACAATACTATGCACTATTAGGAACATATACACGTGAAATAAAACTACAAAGAAATGAGTGGGAATGATGGTAGTTATTATCTGGGGACTCAGAGCAGGATGTAATTAGGAAGAAGTATCGAGGTCAACCACATGATGTTGCCAGTGTGCCACCATTTTTGACCTATAAAAACAATATCACATGATTTAACCTATAAGTAGTCATTGGCTATGTTAAAAGGTTTTATTTCCTTATTTATTTATTTACTTATTTATTTATTTACTTACTTACTTATTTATTTATTTATTTATTTTGAGAGAAAGAGATAGCATGCATGCAGGGGAAGAACAGAGAAAGAGGGAGAGAGAGAGAATCCCAAGCAGGCTGCCCACTGACAGCACAGAGCCCAATGTGGGGCTGGAACTCACGAACCATGAGATCATGACCTGAGCTGAAATCAAGAGTCAGACGCTTAACTGACTGAGCCACCCAGGCGCCCCTTATTTCCTTTTTTTTTTTTTTTTAAGTTTATTTATTTATTTTGAGAGAGAGAGATAAAGAAAGGGCAAGCAGGGGAGGGGCAGAAAAACAGGAAGAGAAAGAATCCCAAGCAGGCTCCGCACTGTCACTCGAACACATGAACCGTGAGATCATGATGTGAACTGAAATCAAGAGTCAGAGGCTCAACTAACTGAGACACCAGGCGTCTCAAAAGGTTTTATTTCTTAAGCTAAGAGGCAAATATTCACAGAAACCCATATGGGTCTACCACTATTGAGCTCTGTGACCCTAGACAAGTTACTTAACCTAATTTTTTCATCTGTGAAATGAGGATAATAACAATACATATCTCACAGGGACAGAAGATCAAATAAGTTAATATATGTAAAGCACTTAATGCCTCACACATGGGTAAGCACTATTTAATTTAGCTACTATTATTTTACAGTTTTTATGCTCAGAATATTTCATGAAAATATTTTTTCACTTCTTATTATAGAAAACTATAAGTATAAACAAAAGCAGGGAGACTAGTATAATAAACATGGATGTACCAATCATTTTGCTTTAATAATTAGCAAATCATGGCCAGTTACATTTCCCTTCTACCCCATCCCCGTCCCAAAAACACATATTAGATTATTTCAAAATAATCCTAGATTTCATCCATAAGTATCTCTTTATAGATCTCTAATATATAAGGGTTTTTAAAACCATAACCAAAAATACTATTATCACACTTGAAGAATTAACATTTCTTTAATATTATCAAATATCTAGTCACTACTGAAATTTCCTTCATGAAGACACCTGGCTGGCTTAGTCGGTAGAGCATTTAACTCTTAATCTTGGGCTTGTGAGTTCAAGCCCCATGTTGGGACTAGAGCTTACTTTATAAAAATATTAAAATCTCCTTGCTTGTTTTATAAATGCTTATAAGTAAATTTGTGTTGCAGTATTTATAGTATACAGCTTGCTGAATTTTTTACCAAGTGAACCTACCCACATAACCAGCCAGCACCTGGGAGAAGAAATAAAACATTAGGTTTTTTTTTTTTTTTGGAGGGGGGAGGGTTGGAGTTTTTTAATAATTTCGTCCAATCAGGATCCAGGTAAGGTTCCATATCTTACATCTGGCTGACAGTCTCTTACACGGTTATTTTTAACATTTTTTTAAGTAAGCTCTACATACAAGGTGGGACTTGAATTCATAACCCCAAGATCAAGAATCACACGCTCTACCGACTAAGCCAGCCAGGAATCCCATTAAGTTTTAAATTAAATTTAAAACAGTGAAAAATACAGGTCTATTTCTGCTTTTTAGCCATTCAGGGGGTTTTCATTATTTTTAAAAGAACATTTAAAACACTATTACCACTGGCACTGGGAATGGAAGTCAGAAATTCAATAAAGCAAACATTACTTTTCATTTTTTACTCTTCTTTAGCGTTCACCTTTTTACTATATGCACATATTAGATTTACTTAAATAAAATTTGCCAGTGCAGTCTTTTGAGGCATAGCCATCAATTAACATTTTTTCAAAAGGAAATATCATTGAAAATTAAAAACAGATTGAACTTACGGTCATTAAAGAATAACAAACACTAAGAGACCTATTCTACAGCTAACTCAATATATAGATTCCCTTTAGAATTCACTTGTTTCGTTCATAATCCCAATTATGTTCTACCTTAACAACTGTGCTCCTATTACTTGGGTTTCCGGCCCCGGGTCGAAATTGCAGTGAAAGTCTTAATGGTGCACCAGCAATAGAATTTGAAAATCTTTAGTCTGGGATATTGTAGTTCTGCAGCCCTTAATGGCACTGTCCTTGACTGGAGATGCAGAAGCGTATTCATTTCCTGTCAGCCTCTCTGGGGCTAATGGGCTTTTCCAACTGCAGGGTTTTCACTGCTGGCTAATGACTCAGGGCCGGCAAGGGGCTACAGAGCACAGCGCCTTCTCCCGGCTTAGTTCCTGGCAAAAGAAAATCTTGACAGATGCTCTGCAACAAACCGCTCGTTCTGAGAACACAGAGAAGTCAGGCTCCACCATGATTCCTTTTCCTCCATAATCCTACTTTAGGATTCTGTTCAGGTGAAGGCAAGGGTAGACTGTCTGATAAAATAATTGTGAGAAGGTCTGAGATTGAAATATGTATAAATGCTTATGTAAAACAGTCATGTAGAAAGAGCACTCCATCCTCCAGGATCTCGAGAAAAACGCTAAATCTGGTGGTAAAATCTCTCATGCACTTGTGTAATTGAGATAATTATGTGAGTCAATGAGAAGAAAATGAGAAATCTGTGTACTATTATACTGCCTTGTCGATAAGAAAAAGGTGACTAATTTTTAAAGAACAAAGCAGAATGATCAAAAAATTGCTTACTCCACATTGATATTACAGGATGTGCACAGCTAGAGAGAGTACGCCAGGACCTCACCAAAAGTGGTTCCCCCAGCATTGAAAAATGGGGGCTGCAGATCACACAACCTGACGGTACAGAAAACTCCCACGGGAGCAGACTTCCATTCCTAACCACTTTGGTACAAACCAGATTTCCCTAGAGGTCCAATTTTATGCAAAGAACGGGCAATTTAAGCTTGCTCGGCAAGTTAGAAATCAGTGGCAAGCACTAGAGCTGTCTGTAAATGATAATGCTGAGAGAAGTTGGAAGTCATTATAAATTCAGTTTCCACCATACAAAAGATTAGCAAACCGACAGATCCAGCTCTAGGCAATGGTGTGCTGGATAGTTGTCCAGTAGTCAGCCATTCCCACATCACACCCCCCACCCTGCCCCCGAGCACAAACAGGAACATTCTAGCTAGCCATCAGTTGCAGGCTAGTATCCATTCTCAAAGATTTGGTTCCATGGCAGCTATGGCAGGGGGGCCAGCAAGGCACGGGGACCTGCTTCCCAGGAGCTGGACATGATGAGCCCCTTCAGGAGAGGAACTGTGTGTGCTATTTATCTTTCTCCCCGGTCTTTAGGACCTCTAGGGTCTCTGAATCCTCCACAGATGTTTGCTGAAGTTAGTTGATTGTAAGTCATAATATTTTGGGATTTGTGTTTAGTCAGCCCTTGCAGTAGCAGGGTACTGACAAAATTTAACTTCTATATATTTGTGAAACAATTTATCCTTTTGAAAGCACTTTCGTATACACAGTTGGTATCTTTTTAACCACAATTTTGAGAGGGAGCTAAACAGTGGTTATCCTGATTTATAAAAGCCGACCAAGACTACATGGGACACTTCCCTAAAGACACAAAGATAGGTAATAAAGATGGGACTCAAACTGTGTTACACTACATCCAGTGTGCTTTTCTCCAAACCTCATCTGATGAGCTATCACATTTCAGCAACCAAAGAAAAGAAAAGGGCTGATTTCCACCCTTCCTGGCTCTTCAAGATCTCACTGGTAACAGCAGGATCTTGGTCTCGATTGTGACCAAGATGGAGAACAACTGTCTTGACAATCCCAGAATCAGCTGGGATGAGCTGCCCCAGATGAGCACAGACTTTGTTTTCACTTTGTCCTGATGAGAACTGGGGACTGGGAATATTGGTCTGGAAGTAATAAGCCAGATCAGAGGTGACTGAAGGCAGAGATACCAGTCAAATTGTCCACAGATTGGTTCTAGAAGAAGAGACTCTTTAGGTAATCTAAAGAGGAAAAAAAATACCTATCACTAAGTGATCTATGATAGGTGATAGGTAGACATATATCAGACAGATACATGCATATAAATTACAATTTCTCAATTCTGAAATATGTGTCTTTGCACACTTCATGTTTCTGATATGGGGATGCATTTTCTATTCAACATGCACATTTAACACAATTGGAATTTTATTCCTGACACTAGAGAAGGAGGGAAATATACATACAATTTCTACATACAGCAATCTACATTTCTACAATCTACATGTGAAGAAAATCTACAATTTCATACACACAACTTCTTTGCTTTAATTTGGAACTTTAAGTCAGAGAGTGGTTGACCAAAAAACTAAATTTGATTATCATTTAAAAAATATTGGAGGGGGGGGCGCCCAGCTGGCTTGGTCAGAGGAGCATGCGACTCTTGATCTTAGGGTTGTGAGCTCAAGTCCCATTTTGGGTGTAGAGATTACTTAAAAAGAAAATCTTTTTTAAAAATTTGATTATCATTTATAGTCTACTCATATTTTTGCCTCACTGTATATCATCTCTCTGGGAGCATCTCTGTAATTTCCCAGAACACCTAATATTTCTTCATAATAGTTCAATACAAGTTTGCTACTGAATATTGTTAAAAGTTATAGACATACAGTTAGCAAAAAAAATTGCCCCATCCAGGTGACTGATGACTAACAAAATGAAGGAAATGGAGAAAAGTAAAACTATTGAGTATATTTGAGCACTAGGTGCATCCATCAAACTAAAATATCACCTAAATATCCAAATAGCAAAGAGAATGTTGCCAAAAACCAAATATCTGTTTATGACATTTTTGGAAGAAATTCTCTATCATACAAAAAAGAATGTTAATATTTACCTCACTATGTTTTGATTAGAATGATTTTTTAAAAGGAAACAACTTGAGGCAATAGTTAAATAAATTACGATACAACCATAAACTAGAATGCAGGGCTGCCAATAAAAATGAGGTTTCCAGGGAGCCTGGGTGGCTCAGCCCCTTAAGCATCTGACTCTTGATTTCAGCTCAGGTCATGATCTCACGGTTGTGAGATCAAACCCCGAGTCAGCATGGAGCCTGCTTGGGATTCTCTCTCTCCTTCTGCCCCTGCCTCAGTTGTATGCTTGTGCGCTCCCTCTCTCTCTCTCTCTCTCTCTCTCTCTCTCTCTCTCTCTCAAAAAAAAAAAAAAAATGAGGTTGCCAATGGACATTTAATGACATGGACAAATGTCCCATTATAATACCGAGTGGAAAAGAATGAGATACAAAATTGAATCAATTATTTTATTTTAATTTTCCAAATATTGATGGAGTTCAGAACATGTTACACCCAAATACGGTAACTTGGTATATTGAATACTTAACTGGAAGGAGTTTGAGAAAACAGCAGGTGTAGGAAGGATTCTCTGACCTCCTTGGTCTCCCCTAACACAGATCATGAGACTCTAGTGGGAAAGGTGCCCTCCCTCTACCTGGAGGTAAAGAAGAATCTGAATGAACAGGCTTTGCTAAGTCTCCCCTTCTTTACTACCCTTAGCTCATACCCTTTTATTCTATCATGTTTGTCCATGACTATACACTCTTCATCAAATCTCCTATAAAAACACTCAGACCCAAGGGTTTCTTCAGGGCTTCATCTCCTTGTGAAGGTTCCTGTGCCACATAAAACTTAAATGTGTATGTATTTTTTCTCTTCTTAATCTTTTGTTAGTCCAATATGCAGGGCCCCAGCAAGCAAACCCAGAGGGTAGTAGGAAAAATAATTTTGCCTCCCCTACAATATACATGAGACTGGAAAGAAATATACCTAAATCTTCGTGGTGGCTATTTCTCAAATATGAGATCATGGACATTGTTTTAAAAAACTAATTTCAATACTTCCAATATTTTTATTAGTAACAGGGCTTTTAAAATTTTTGCTTTGCTGAGCAAGTTCCCCACAATGTGATTTAGCTCATTTGAGTCTTCTGCATACATATTGCTGGTGAGCTATAGTTTCTCCCTCAAAACAAAACCGTATATGGAAACAATAAAATTAATAAGAATATATTATGTCAACACTCACTGAGTTATTTTTGTTACTGATGTTATTTTCACTTTCCTTGTAATAAAAAAATTAAAATCCATTTTAATTTTTTAGGAGCAACTCACAGAAAATCTCAGATTATAAATTTGGCTTGACATTAAAAAAATTTTTTTTAATGTTTATTTATTTTTGACGGAGAGAGAGACAGAGCATGAGCGGGGGAGGCGCAGAAAGAGAGGGAGACACAGAATCAGAAGCAGGCTCCAGGCTCTGAGCTGTCAGCACAGAGCCCGACACGGGGCTTGAACCCACAAACCGTGAGATCGTGACCGAAGCTGAAGTTGGACGCTTGACCTACTGAGCCACCCAGGCGCCCCTTGGCTTGACATTTTTATTCCAGGAATGGGACTGGCCACTGAGGCCTGTATAAAGTGGATGAGTCCCAGATGAAAGCCACTTAGGGATTAAACAGAATGAGAGAGATTCTTCCAAAGATGAAATTTCTGGGATTCATAGCATTCTCTGTTTTCTCAGTTCTCTTCTGATACTCCTTATCTAACTGTATACCCAATACATGCACATTTAATATGCAAAGAAGTGTGCATAATAAGTACATTTAATGTACAATTATTTCTATTACAATGCAAGGACTGTAAGACATGTCTATAGGTATCTCTCACTTAGCTTTTCTTCCTTCACTTCCTTCTTAATCTGGGCACTCTCCAATGCCCCCACCCCCACCCCCACCCAGTTCACTACCTATTTCTTTAGGCTGGTACTTCTCGAAGTGTGGTCAGCAGACCAGCAGCGTCACTAGAAATTTGTTAGAGTTGCAAAATCTTGGGCCTTGCCCAGACTGAATCAGAAACTCTAGGGATGAGCTTACCTGGCTCAGTTGGTAGAGCACTGGACTCTTGATCTTGGCGTCATGAGTTCAAGCCCCACATTAGGTATAAAGATAACTTAAAAATAATATCAATCAATCTATACTTGCTGGCTCTGGCCTTTCTTATGAGCTCCAGACTTAAGTTCTCATCTGCCTGCTACATCTCTCTATCTGAATATCCTCAGTGTATCTCAAATCCAACAAAGCAATAAGCTCCTATCTTCCTACCCCTCTCCCTACCACTTACACCCTATAACCTGTCCCTTTTCCTACTGTCCCATCTCAGTTAATACCTAACATTCACCCAGTGTCTTAGCCCAGAAATCTTAAAAATCATTTATAGCAGCACATTCAACAATAGCCAAATTATGGAAAGAGCCCAAATGTCAATCAATTGATGAATGGATTAAGAAGATGTGATACACACACACACACACACACACACACACACACACAATGAAGTACTGCCTGACAGTGAAAAAGAATGAAATCTTGCCATTTGCAACAACATGGATGGAACTGGAGGGTATTATGCTAAGTGAAGTAAGTCAGTCAGAAAAAGATATATGATTTCACTCATATGTGGAATTTGTGAAAACAGATGAACATGGGGGAAGGGAAGGAAAAATAATATAAAAACAGAGTGGGAGGTAAATCATAAGAGACTCAAATACAGAGAACAAACTGAGGATTGATGGGGGTGGGGAAATGGGTTAAATGGGTGATGGGCATTAAGGAGGGCACTTGTTGGGATGAGCACTAGGTGTTATATGTAAGTGATGAATCACTGGGTTCTACTCCTGAAGCCACGACTATACTGTAACTAACTTGAGAATTAAAAAACAACAACAACAACAACAACAACAACAACAACAAAAACATGTATTTTAGTTTACTTCTCTTATCTGCCCCATCTGGTTACCACGTTCTGACTCTACCTTAGCAACGTCTCTTATGACCTATTCTGCATTCTGACCTTCACTGTTTACGCTGCAGAGAATCAGTACCCAGTCTATTCACTGCTGGTGGATCCTCACACAAATCTGTCCCCCACACTCCTTCTGGAAAAAACCCACGAGAAGGGAAAAAACTGATGGGAAGACCATGTTGTATACCAATAAAAATCCTGAGAGTTTCAAAAAATTATTTTCCTGGGGCTCAAGTCTCTTTGTGATGCTGTTTTCCACAAATAGTATTGAGTTCTGTTAAATCTCTTCTCAAAAAACTTTTAAAACCTCCCACTGTCTGGGGCACCTGGCTGGCTAGGTCAGTAGAGCATGTGATTCTTGACCTCGGGGTTGTGAGTTCAAGCTCCACATTGGGTGTAGAGATTTCTTTTTTTAAAAAGATTTTATTGTGGTGCCTGGCTGGCTTGGTCAGAAAAGCATGAAACTCTTGGAGGTATGAGTTTAAGCCCCACTTTGGGTGTAGAGATTACATACATACCTGCATACAAGTCTGCTTTTAAAAGGTCAAATTTCAAAACCCACGTATTCATTCAACAAACATTTCACCTACTATGTGCTGGTGTATCACATCTCGTCAGTTAACCCAAGAGTAAATTAACTAAGATCAGGTGTTCTTCAACATATTATTACTTTAGGGAAGATAATTCTTAATTGCTCAAGATTATTCCAAGTAGAGAAGAACATTTGCAACCCTGGCCACTGGTGAATATTGACCAGTAAGACCCCAGTCACTGTAACAATTGAAAGTATCACACATTCCAGAAATGCCCCTAGAGGGCAGTACTACTCCTGACTGGGAACCACTGAATTCAGGTAAAGATCCAGACCATGACATCCTAGAACTGAGGATTTTAGAGCGGTCAGGCATATCCTGTATAAGAGACATGTCAGAAGTCCCAATAAGGAAAACGAATGGAAAAGGAAAATCTGTTCCAGAAGGCAGAACAGAGTGGTATTCAGTATCGGAAGATAAAAGGCAAATAAAGGTTTCAGCGAGTAGAAAAAAATGTTTCAAAAAAGCAAATGATTAAGGACCAACATAGAAAAAAATGCCTGAGGTGACCAGAGGAGCCAGATACAACAAGCTAATGATAAAATAGAGCTTCCATCTGACAAATTCAAAGGGCCGACATTCTGCAGACAGTTGGTCTTCCCTCTCAACAAGGCAAGGTCATAAAAAAGGGTGGGGCTTGGGGCAGGGAGGACTGTTCTAGATTAAAAGAGACCTAAGAAACAAAACGACTTAATGCAATAAAGATGTGGACCTTGCTTGGCTCTTGATTTTAACAAATTAGCTGTCAAAGATAGCTTGGGGACAACTGGAAAAACCTGAACATAGTTTGGATCTTAGATAATATGAAGAACCGTTCATTTTGTTTGATACAGTTATGTAGGAAAATCTTCATATTTTTAGAAATGTATAGGTAAATATTCAGAGGTGAACAACCATCATGTCTTCTTTAAGTACTCTAGAATATTTCACCAAAAAAAAGATGAAGTACATGTGGCAGAATGTTAAAAATTGTTAAAGCTAGAATACTGGGTTAAAGATTCAATTTAGCATCTTAATGAATATTCTCCTTAATTACTTCTTAATTATTGTGTTAAAATATTGCTGGATATATGAATTTTCCCTAGTCTATTCTCTCTACTTTTCTTTATGTTAAAAGACTTTTCATAATAAAATGTTAAGAAAACTAGAACTTTATCAGAGAATATTAAAATATATATGCATCCTTTCCTTTTTACAGATGTACAAACTATGTAGGACAAGAAATAAAAGAAAACCATAAGTGATCTTTATTCATGATGACCACGTTTGCCAGGCCCACCAGTCAGGACAACTGATTTAGAGAGGATTGATAGTGGGGTCAGGAAGACCAGTCAGAAGATATATGGGCAAAATCGATGAGAAATATAAAGAACACACAGGAATGGAGCACCTGGGTGGCTCAGTCGGTTAAGCATCTGACTTTGGCTCAGGTCATGATCTCATGGTTCGTGGGTTTGAGCCCCGCATCCAGCTCTGTGCTGACAGCTCAGAGCCTGGAGCCTGCTTTGGATTCTGTGTCTCCGTCTCTCTCTGCCCTCCCCCACTCATGCTCTGTCTTTCTCTGTCTCTCTCAAAAATAAATAAATATTTTTTTAATTAAAAAAAAAAGGAAACACAGAAGTAACTGGAAAATAAGGAACAAGATTAGAGAGAGACACCAGAAAAGAGATCGATGGGACCAGGAACTTACTGAATATGCAGAGTACATGACCTCAAAGATTCTGCCAATTTTTAGTGGCTGTATATTGGAAAGACGGTGCGAGAAAAAAATAATTATGAGACCAAGAAGGAGCAAATGTGGGAGTCACGTTGAAATTTAAGTGTGAGTGAGATATTAAAGAGAGATATAGGACAACCACGTGGCACCTCTCACCAAGTAGGCCAATGGAAATGATGTATGCGGATCGCTGAAGAAATGTACATTGAAACATAGACTTAGGAATATCCCACATGAACATAATAATTATTGGCGGTAAATGAGATCAGTAAGTGTAAGAATGTTGAGCGTCAAATATTGGAATGGAAGAAGCTCTCAGAGCTCCTCAGGGCCTTTAAGGAGAGATTCCAAGGGCACAGACAGACACGGAATGTCCTCACAGATCTGCTACCCACCCATGTCCCTAGTCCACCTGCAACCTGCTGTGGCCATACAGCCATAAGGAACTTTCATCTCAACAAGGCCAAAACTAGACTTATCAGCTTTCCCTACAACAAGACCTGATCTCACATTCTCAGTTTTAGCATTTGGTCTTCTTCAACTGAACGTGCCTGAGGCATGAGAGGCTTCCTTGAGGGAGGCTTCCCTTCCCTCTCTGGCTGACATCCAATTAACACCAGGTTCTGAGAAGTCAGTCTATGGAATCCACCTGGTCTCACTATCATGAAGGCAGCTAGCAAATCCAGGCATCTAATATCTCTTACATGTCTACTGTCTCAACATCCTTTTTACTGGGATCCTAGGTCCAGTCTTACCCCTGCAGCCATAGACAGAGAACCTCCCGTAACTACAAATTTGACCCTTTTGCTTTCCAATGGCAAACTTATCAGTGGCTTCAAACTGCCTGCGAGATAAAATCCTAAACAACTAATATAACCATTAGGGTTTGGACTCAGCTTCAAGTCTAATGTCTGTTAATTTATTTTAGTTCTCAACTTCCTTGGTAGTGATACTCATTACACCTTACACTAACTGCTTGATTAACTGTCTATCTCATACACTGTGCTAGTTAGTAAACTCGTTGAGAATGGAGACTGACTTTGTCATTCCTAGCATAGCATCCAAGCATAGGCACTCAAAAACTATCACATGGATGGACCGATGGCTATGAAACCTTCCAAACTTAACAACCTCTCTTTATGTTTTAAATGCACATTTGACAGGGCACCTGAGTGGCTCAGTTGGTTAAGCATTGGACTTTGGCTCACTTCATGATCTCACAGTTCTTGAGTTTGAGCCCCACATCAGCTCTGTGCTGACACTACAAAGCCTTCTTGGGATTCTCTCTCCTCTCTCTCTGCCTTCCCCCCTCCCCCCCGGTCTCTCTGTCTCTCTCTCTCAAAAATAAATAAACATTGAAAAATAATAAATAAGCATAAGCACTAAGAAACCTTATTTTTAAAAATGTACATTTGACGTGCCATAACCTCTGTCTAAAAGGTGCTTACATACAGTCCTAATTAAATTTTCTTCAAACTCTTCGACCTTCTTAAACATTTTTTGTGTGTGATTTTCAACTCTGGCATCACTTCCTCAGCTGTCACAGCTCAGTCTGTACTTTCATAGGACTCTAGGTCACAGCCCACATCAGTCTATATCAGTCTATATGGCCCACATCAGTCTATATGGCATTGCAATCATACCGCAATGTCATCAGCTGTTTGTCTTTCCCACACCAGACCCCGAGCTCCTCATTACACGTACTTGTTTTTAAATGTTTTACTAAAGGGGTGCCTGGGTGGCTCATTCGGCTGATCGTCCGACTTCGGCTCAGGTCATGATCTCACGGTTCATGAGTTCGAGCCCCTTGTCTGCTTCAGATTCCGTGTCTCACTCTCTCTCTCTGACCCTCCCCTGCTCATGCTCTGTCTCTCTCTGTCTCAAAAACAAATAAAACCTTAGAAAATAAATAAATGTTTTACTGAAGATTGACATAAAAAGCACAAATAATAATGCAGGGCTTGATGAATTTTCACAGAGTAAACATATTCTTCTAATAAGCACTCAGGTTAAGAAACAATTTTTCAACCTCCAATGACAAGTAGTGCCTCTTGCCTGCTCTGCCTGTCTCTTAATCTTGTTCTCTCTCTCTCTCTCTCTCTCTCACACACACACACACACAACACACACACTAAATGAAAGCCTGAATAAATGACTCAAAGAAGGAACCATCAAAGGAATGTAATACAATTAAGAGATTGATGTGTCACCAAAAACAAAAGAAAGAGTTTCAAGAAGGAGGAAAGACTTAACAACGCTAAGAATAAAGGAAGGTTAAAAAAATGAAAAATGTGAAACAGCTGGTGATTACTGATCTTAAAAAAAAGGAAAGAAGTAATGTCAATAGAGAAAGGCAGAATGCAGGAAGGTGAAGAGTAAGCCATTGATAAGGGAATAGAGATAGTGGATGCGATTTGGGTGATGAAAGGACATGTTGGCAGGATCAAGAAAGGATTTTAAGCAAAACAAAAAGCCTGCGTAGTACTATGGTTGACAGCAAGAACTCTGGAGTTATGCTTCTTGGGCTCAATTCTTCACCCTGCCAAATACTAGGAAGTGACTTTGAACACATTACTTCACATCTCTATTCCATCTGGTCCCTTATTCCAGGGAGGACGTAGTTCCCTCGTAGTTCACAAGGTTCATAGTAATACCTCCCTCATAAAGTTATGAGGATTAAATAAGAATCTGCTAATAAAAAAAAAAAAAACAACGAAAGTGTGAACACTCAATATTTCCTAAGTGTTGAGTGCAAAAGACAGGTAATTTCCGGGGGGGGTGGGGGTGGGGGGGGTGAGGGAGGGTTAGGGGGAAGACAGCAATGTATGCTGAGAGGCTCTGCCTCAGAAATGTTGGCAGTTATCCTTGCCTTAAGTTAATGAGAAATTATTGTAATAATTCAACACAAGCAAGGTTCTTCGGGCATTCTTAATAGTCAAGATTCCGTGGAACTCCTGAAATTAGCTTCAGCAGTTGTGTATGGGCTCTCCATTAATGAGACTATGAGCTACTCACTGAATTATCAAGAGTTGAGAGTGGGGTCAAGACCAGATAGAAGATACTGGGAAATACCTCAGCGGAAGAAAAGTTTGGGACTCCCAAGGGAATGATTGCTTTGAGGGAGAATTTCCTGTTTGCCAGATGGTAGAGCTAGTCAAAGTATAGAAAGAACCCTTAGAACAGTGAACCTTCCCCATTCCAGAAGCTTCTCTGGGTCTGAGTTACTGCAGTGTTAACTCTCATAGGCAGACTCAAGTAGGAAAAAGCAGAGGTTTTGCATTGGGCCTGGATCTTAATGGTCATTCCTAAATAAAGTGATAATTGACATAAAATGAGTTTTGAAAAGTATCAAGGGCAATTTATAAAGGAATGAGATCACCCCAGACTCCCCCAACAACAGCTCAAATGAAGACCTAACAGTTATGTAGTGAAAAGAGAAAAGTGCAAAATAAACACTGTTCACAGATTTAGAAAGAAATGTGTAGTGCCTTTCCTGCGGGAGACTAATTCTTTATACTTTCATTTACCTTTCAGGTCTAGTCTCCTTTATGCATTACAGTTCTGAACTCAAGAGCTTGGCAAAATCTTTTAAATCTTTTAGCAGTTGCTAAAAGCCTGGCTGAAATGTCACTTCTGAAAGGCCCTGCATGGCTCTGTCTCCTCACAGCCTAGGAACAATAATAACCTAATTTTTAAAGATTTTTTTTAACATTTATTTATTTTTGAGAGAGTGAGCAGGGATGGGATACAGAGAGGGAGACAGAGAATCCAAAGTGGGCTTTTTGCTGACAGCAGACAGCCAGATGCAGGGCTTAAACTCACAAACCATGAGATAATTACCTGAGCCAAAGTCAGACGCTTAACTAACTGAGCCACCTAAATTTCTTTTAAAGTTAAGAAACACTCTATCTCTACATGTCATTTAAGGCACAAAAGTAATGAATGGTAAACTATAACTATCCCTACTTTACAGATGAGAAAACAAAGCCAAGAAGGATAATGGCAATGGCCAATCAGACCTGGGCAACTGCCCAAACTCAGTATTGGGATTCTGGATCTTGAGCCCACCACAAACATGATGGCAAACAAGGGCATATAAAATACTGTGGGAAGGGCGCCTGGGTGGCTCGGCTGGGCATCCGACGTTGGCTCAGGTCATGATCTTGCAGTTCATGGATTCAAGCCCTACATTGGGCTCTGTGCTGACAGCTCAGAGCCTGGAGCCTGCTTCAGATTCTGTCTCCCTCTCTCTCTGCCCGTCCCTCACTTGCATTCTGTCTCTCTCTCAAAAATAAACATTTTAAATATAATGTAATGTAATGTAATGTAATGTAACGTAATGTAATGTAATATTGTGGGAACCTCCCTCCCACTGGTGACTGCTGATCAAAGACTGATCTTGAACTAGAACCACTTTACTTTAAAAGTAAAGTTTCAACTGGATGATTCAACTCAAGTTGGGAAACTGACCAGTTTATCTGGTACTTTGTAATTCTATAATCTGATTTCTGGGACAAGGGAAAATTCCACCACATTTACTTATCTTTTGAATGCAGCAGATTACCCCTCCTAGGGGTATCACAAATCTATAGATGTAAGAAACTATGTAAATTATCACTGTCTATAATGTAAGATATATCACAAATCTATAGATGTAAGAAACTATGTAAATTATCACTACACCTTGTATGTCCTCCATATCCTCTTGATTTGATACACTTATCTTCCTAGATAAAATTTCCATGGGATTCAGCTCCAAGCTATGTTCCTTAATACCTTTTGAGAATTGCAGCAGATTCTTTTTCTTGCCTTAAATGCATTGAATATTCATCATGTGTTCCAACAATATTTCCAGGAGTTATCACTTTATACTAATCCAAATTAGTACTTCCTTCCCATTAGTTGCAAGTTTAATTTTCTCCTAATGAAATGCTGAATATGCATAGAATTAACTCTATCAAGTAGTATTGAGCATTTTCAAAACACTTAATTAAGGATTTAACAGTTCATTCCTGCCACTGGAGGGCACCAAAAGCCAAGAAGCACAAACATTAAAAAAATAAGCAGTTTTCAAGTTGCTACACAATTCAATTCTGAAGTATTAAAAACAAACCAAAAAAGTACAAGTTAGAGTGTCTAGATATTTAGGAAAACTAACTTGTGCTTAATTTTATTCTTTCCCACTAAATATTTTTTTAAACTGATTTTTAAACATTGCCAATAAATATCTGAAACTCTTACAAAAGTAAAGTTTCAACAGAACAATATTGTAATATTGTCAAACCTTGCTGCAATTTCAAATCAGATGTTACTCTGCCTAACCAAGCAGATTACCTCGCTTTATTAAGAGTGCAAATTTGAGCTTAGCAATTTTCCCTTAACTAGCAAGTATCTTTGCATCCTTTCATTTTCCAATGATTTAATCAAAAGTTAAGGAAACATTTTTTTACTTAAATAATAAAGTAAATTTTAAAGAAGCACACTTTTCTTAGAAGTCTGTGTTTTCAATCTTCCTATGCACTAATCAACTGGGGCAACCTGGATAAAATCCCACCTAAAATGGTGGAACTCTCCCTCCTTTGGTAAAACAATTTCTTTTACCTGAAATGTCCTTTTCCCTAGCTCGGTAATTCCAGGCTTAGTTCAAATGTCGGCCCAGGTTTCTCTAGCACCACATCACCTGTAGAAAAAGCAAAGATTCCTTCCTCTGTGCATTTCTGTACTCCTACAATACTTGGTGTACTCAGTGCAATTACATGAAGGAAATATTTCTTAACAATCTACTATGTTGCATGCACCAGTGGCTCGGTTCTTCCCTCGAGGAGTCTATATCACAGGGTTCAGTACATGCTTCCCCCAAATATGGCAAATTAAATGTTAAATATTGTAAATATTGATTGAATGTGGCAAACTGGCATTTTGAATATCTTCTGCTTAAGGAATTTGAGAAATGACACCTGCCTGAAGTGCTTTCTGACCTTCTCCAGAGAAAGGTCACAAGTCCCAGAGGAAAGGAACATTCCCAGAGAGAAATCCGAATGAACAAGCCTCACTTACTAAGTGTCCCCAGTTTCCTACACTTTCCTCCTGTCTTCTGTCCCATCATATCTTTCCACCATTTCCTACTCTTCATCGAACCTAGTAGCATAATAGCACTCAGGCTTAACCATCTCACTGGGACTTCCCTTCTCATGGAGGCTCTCAGGTCACATTAAACTTACACTCAATACACTTGTATGCTTTTTTCTTGTTAATCTATGTCTTGTTACAGATGTCTCAGTTGAGAACTTAACAGGGCAGAAGAAAGATATCTTTGTTCCCTTACAATAAGTGATAGAGTAAAATGAGGGAAAAAATACAGTTACATGCAAAAATAGAAGTATAATAATGAAAGACAGGGAGATCAGTAAATGTTAAGAATACATCATTATTAAAAGAAATACTTCCAAACACTGTCTTTACATTCACCTTGGAAAGGAACCTTCTTTTTATTAACTGAGTACCAGCTCAGAACACCATACATAGGAGGCACTGTGGAGAAGCGTACGAAAGAAATAAGGGGTATCATTCCTCACAGATGTTTTAAGCCTACTAGATAAATAAAAAATACATATCCAACACTTCAGGACACTACAAAAGCAATATACATTCAACTGTAATGAATTTACTATAAAAAAACACATATGTGTTTAGGGGAAAAAAAGAATTGTTTAAAAAGAACACATACTAAACCAATCTAAGACACTTTTGATTTAATACATGAGAAAATAAGAAGTCCCATTAAGTCTAGAGGAGAGAGGTCATCGTTACGAAAATGAAATTTGAAATCAAAAATGAAATTTGAAATCTATTTTCCTCCAAGCTTCACACTAAAGAACTAGAATTGGGGTTAGGGTGGAGGTGGGGGAACTAAGCAGTCAGGCTTTAATTTGTGGCCTGGAAGGCAAGTGGTCAGGGGACCTAAGGGTACCTCTAATCTTGCCAAAGTTATATAACCGTGATCATATCTTAATATCTTTATTTAAAAGATGAGGAGTTCATATTAAATGATCTCTAAGGATACTTCCAGCCCCACCATGCTGTAATTTTTATGGTATCAGCTACTGGAATGGAGGGGTGGAATTTGAAAGACATTATAGTCAGGAAATCAATAGGAAGTTGACAACAAATTGCATGGGACGAAAATAAAGGGAAGAGAGGAACAACATATAGTACATCAGGAGGTAAGAGCACTTTGAAAAGCATCAAGTCCCCTACAAGGTATGGAGTTAAAATGATCATTAGTAATCCAATATGGTTCCAGACCTGGATGACAGGAAAATGTGGAAATGAAACTACAGGACCTAATCAAAACCAGGGAAGCTGAGGATAAGGGAGAAAGTGGGCTTTCCTTTCACATGCTAACTGACTCACCTCCCCATTTTCTACAGTATTGAGATGGAATTTACCACCAAGGGACAGGCTGCAGGGAATCCTCTTATTTTTAGGCAACATCCACCTTTATTCTTATTGTCTGATAACACTTCCTAGAAAGGGAAAGAAAATAGCTATTCAAAATTCAGTAATTAGAAAGATTGGCTATCTTGTAAAGACTGTTCTGACAGCAGATCTCACCGAAGCTATTGTTTTCTGAAAATTATAAATAGAAAAACTAATTAGGAAGAAATAACATTTAAAACTGATCAGAGAACAAAATATATGTAGGCTTGTTTCAAATCCCAGATAGGCTATAAATAGAAAACAAAATCCTATTTTCCAACTCACTAGTAAAACTTGAATGTAACTCAGAATCATACACCTAAAACAATGCGTTTTTTTAAGATTTTATTTGTAAGTAATCTCTACACCCAAAGTGGGACTCCAACCTATAACCCGAAGATCAAGAGTCACATGGCTTACCGAGTAAGCCAGCCAGGTGCCCCAATTATGCATCTTTAAAATGACTATACAGGGTATGTAATCAAGACATACTACCCCAAAATATGGCACCTGTGCATTTGGAACATTCTAAACTGAAAGCATCTAAAAACAGGAGGTGCAGGAAGAACTTCCTAACCTTCCCTGAAGCAAGTGATAAGTTCCTCACGTGAGATGCCCTCCCTATCTCTAAAGAGAAAGGGACACAGAAGGAGATCTAATGCATAGGGCTTGCTACATTTCCCCACTTTACTACAACTACTTCACACTCTTTGTCCTATCATATCTTTCCACAATGTCATTCTTCATCAAACCTAGCATCAAAGCACTCCAGTTTAACGACTCGTTCAGATCTTTTCTCATAAGAGATCCCATGTCATGTAAAACTTGTATTAAACAAATTTGCGTGCTTTCTCCTGTTAATCTTTGTCAGTCTACATTTCAGACCTAGCCAGGAAACCTTGGAAGATCAAGGAAAACGTCTACAATTAACAGCTCAAAATTAAGAAACCTTTTACCTTTCTTTTTTTCCTTCACATACACACTTCTCAGTCCTCAGCCTTACCTCCTGTGGTATAAGAAAATGACTAAAGACACAAAAATAAGATTTAGCCTAAAATCTGGAGAGCAAAATGTAGAAAAGTATAAAATATTCATGAGTGAGAAGCTCCCTGGCTTCATTTACGAAGATTCATAACCTGTAAACTGTGGGTTACTTATTAAATAAGTGATTAATTGCCCATAAGTAATCTACCATAAACTAACTCTCTATACCTCCAATTCCTCATCTATAAAACCAGAAATGATAGTAACTCACACCTCACAGAACTGATTAAAAAATTTAATACACGTAAAAATGCCTGGACCTTTGCCTGGCACATGGTACTCCATCAATGTAGACTCTCATTAATTCTGTTAGACAGTTACTGATAAAATATGTCACTGCTGGCATTAAGAGATCTAAGGAAAGTGCCAACCCAAATTGTCAGCAATGAAATTGTAACATGGCAATTACAGGATGATGTAATCAAAAATGCAAAAACGTGAAATGATGAGACATCAGGGGTTGGCTTTAAAATACTATAACAGGGGCAGCTGTGTGGCTCAGTCAGTTGAGTGTCCCACTTCGGCTCCGGTCATGATCTCATGGTTCATGAGTTTGAGCCCCACATCAGGCTCACGGCCATCAGTGCAGACCCTACTTCAGATCCTCTGTCCCCTTCTCTCTCTGCCCATCCCCCACTCATTCCCTCTCTCTCTCTTAAAAATAAATAAAAAACATGTTTTTAAAATGTTTTAAGAAGTAACAAAAAATAAAATACTATAGCAACAAAAATTAAGGATGGGCGGAAAGATAAAAATAGGGATGGATGAAGCAAATATCAAATGTTGGTGACTGCTGAATAAAAGTGATGGTTATATAAAGGAATAATAAATTATTCATGTCACTTCTATAAAGGCTTGAAAACTTCCCTAGTAAGAAAAGGGATTTTAAAAATTAAAAAAGCAGTAAGAAGTACACAGCTCTTAAAACAACAACATAATTAAGAAATAACAACATCATTACTATTATTATTGAGTCTCTTGCTAGCTTCAAAAGTTTTAACTCAAAAGAGGAGTTTTATTTCTGCTGGTTTGTTCTTCATTTCTACTGTCATTAATAATCTTTGCTTTAAATCAAGTTCCTACATATATCAAAACTGAACTTCTTCAATGTCAGGGGAAGTCTGGTCCCTTCTAGGCTTTCCTCTCGTGTGGAGTCTGTCCACACACTGAAATTTAGGACTTTTAGAAGAATGACATAGTGACACGATGATCCCTCACCTGAGAGTCAGGCCACTTCTCTCATGCACCATTTGGTAGCCTTCCCTTTCACAACACAATTTACTCACTTCTAAAATGAGGGATTTGAATTCCATCTTTAAGATTCTTCTAATCTAAAATATTTTGATCTAACTGCAACAGTGGTTTCCTCAACCACTGATACACTACTTGTCACCTGCATCTAATAGATTGATAGAACTTGCTTTCTGTAACTTTACCCTAAAAGGATAAGAAAAAAAAAAAAAGGGGGGGGTGTGTGCTACAGTAGCCTGTCTTCCTAGAGAATGAGGTGCATGTGTGCATGTGTGCGTGTGTGTGTGTGTGTGTGTGTGTGTGTGTGTGTGTGTATGACCTGCTTTTCTTGTTAAAAGTCAGATGCATAGAGGGGAAAATAGAAAAGTATACATCAAAATGTTAGCAATAAGGCAGTCTCTCCTTTGCTGTCCTATCTTCCACTCCCTAACAGTGTATTCAATAAATTTCTAACTCCTTTAAAAGCAAAAACAAAAACAAAACAAAAAAACCAAAATGTTAGCAATGATCATTTGGGGGTTATAAAATCAGGGTATTTTTTATTTTCTTCTTTTTGCTTTTTTTTTTTTTACTTTTATTTTTCTACAATTACAAGACATCACTTAATTTTTTTAAATTACTACATACAAATGTTTTAAGAGATAAAATATACAAAAGTATCCTCTCCCTCCCCCAACATAAGCTCTTCTTCCCAGAGGCAACAAATAATATCAGTTTCTCAAAAATCCTACAAGAAATGGTCGTTCTATTTAAAGAAAATACTTGGACACTGCTTTTGTAATACGGAGAAAGAGTGTTTTAAAGAAAGAAAGAAAGAAATCCACCTACACTTGCTTTCTCTTCTAGGCCCCTTTTGCATTGTCCTGTCACTAGATTCTATTTTAGTTTGGTGAAGGCTCAGTAGCCAGAAGCCAATTCTGCATTCCTGACTCATTCAAGGGCTGTTTGACATCCCAGCAAGGAAAGCCCTTTGTTAGAAGGACTGAGGGGTCTTTCTATCTTAAATATATTTTCCACTCATTAAAGAGTAGAGGACATTTTCTTCTTTTTGTTTAAAACTATCCAGAAACACAGTGACTCATTTTAATAATCGTTTCTAGTAAAAAAGATGTTACATAGCTAGACAATGTATAATACTTATAAACATAATGGTTAGAAAATAATAATACAACAATTAACCTACATAAGAGATGGTAAGATACATAAGATTGGTAAAGTTAGCCAAAGTTGTAAATCAAATGAAGGGGGATAAAAGAATGCTAATTAACTGCCTCTGAGTAATTCTCATTTTACCTATTATGCTACCAGTTATTTTGAATTGTAACATCTTAATTTTGTTGCCTTAATATGGCATTCCTCCCCCCTGCATCACACTGCCACTCTTTGTTCAAGTCCTTTCCTCCCCACCAATCTGTCAGCAGCTAAGGGCTAGAAGGGTCCCTATACATCTTACACCTTCTCACAAACAGCAAGAACTTAATGCCATTAATTGAACTATAAAATATAGATGTTGATAAAGATAAAGCACAGAGAACCTTTGGACTCTCAGTTTATTTTCTATAAACTATGGACAAGCTTATCTTCTTACCCTCAACAGTCTGATTTTATAAAGGCTAGTACTATATTGGTATTTTCCCAACAGAATTTACTACAAGGGCAATAGTAAACCTTAGCTTAAAATTAAAATAGACATTTGTTTCTAAAAAATTTTAAAGGCACCGAAATTTGAACCCAGATCATCTGATTCCTAAATGCAATAGCCTAAAAATGATGTTCAAGTGCCTCCCACATCCTACCAAGACATGTTGAACTAGGAGTTGAGCTGAGGGACTGGAAATAAGAAGAAAGGAGTGGCCCCAGTGGATGTCCCTGGGTAAATGCAATCAAACTTTTTTTTTTATAAGATTTTATTTTATTGTTTAAAGATCTTATTTTTATGTAATCTCTATACCCAACATTCTGTTTGAACTCACAGCCCCTGAAATCAAGAGTCCCATGCTCTGCCAACTGAGCCATCCAGGCACCCCTCAATCCACCTTTATTCAGGTGGGAGATTCTAGGTTATATAACAACCCACCAGGTACAGCAATATCCTGTCTAATGGCATCCAAACCCAGAAAAGTTAAATCTCAGGATATTCAGATTTCTGCACAGCTAATTTCCCAGAATATATTTGAGCAGGATCTGGTGCCCTGGACACAACAAATATATCAACAAATACCTGGACCTGGCATCATGGAGCTGGGAAGGGCCTCCACTATCTTTCTGGCACTCTCCGTGTCTACTCATCCTTATTGGCTGGAGACAGAGGACCAAAGGAGGAAAGCATCCCCCGCTCCACACTGATACACTTCCTGGGCAACTGTTGCAAGTCCCTACTGATGCCATTTTTCAGTCTTATATGAAGCTCAGGGAGAAATACGGCCCAGTCTTCACTGTGTACATGGGTCCCCAGCCAGTAGTTGTTTTATGTGGGCAGAAGCAGTGAAGGAGGCCCTGGTGCCTAGAGAAGATGAGTTCAGCGGCCGCAGAGAATTGGTTTCAATAAAGTGTAACTTCCGAAGTCATGGTGTAGATCTGGCTAATGGAGAATGATGGAATATTCTCTGATGCGTCTCCCTAACCATTCTTTTGGGCTTTGGGATAGGAAAATAGGGCACTGAGGAGTGGATCCAGGAGGAGACTGGCTTCTTAGTAGAGGTATGATAGAAGACAACAGGTGTTCCCACTGAACCCACCTTCTTCCTGAACCTCACTGTCTACAATATCATCAGTTGGTTGTCTTCAGAAGCCACTTAGACTGTGAGGACAAGCAGTTCCTGAAGCTGCTGCACATGATCATTGAGAGTTTCACTGAGATGAGCACACCTTGGGCAAAGCTATATGACATGTATTCCAGAATCATGCAATATTTGCCAGGAAGACACAACTGCATCTACTACTTGTTAGAGGAGCTCAAGAACTTCATTGCCTCTAGGATCAAAATCAACAAAGCATCTCTTGACCCACAAAACCCTTGGGATTTCATTGACTGTTTACTCATCCAGATGCTCCAGGATAAAAATGATCCCCACATAGAATTCAATCTCATGAACTTGGTCCTTACCACTCTCAACATCTTCTTGGCTGGCACAGAGACTGTGAGCTCTATGCAATGTTGTGGATTTATGCTAATGATGAAGCATCCTAAGGTGAAAGCCAAGATTCATGAAGAGATTAAGTGATTGGACCACAGGTGTAGATAACCAAGTCAAAATGTCCTACACAGATGCTGTGATCCAGAAGATATAAAATCTGACAAATATTGTACCAAGGGTGTCCCCCATAATGTCATCCAGGGACATTCATTTCCAAGGCTACTTTCTGCCCAAAGGCACCAATGTGTTGCCCCCTGATTGGCTTTGTCCTCATAGACCCCAAATACTTACATTACCCAGATGCCTTCTATACCCAGCACTTCATGGATGAGCAGGGCTGCTTCAAGAAGAATGAAGCCTTTGTATGCTTTTCTTCTGATAAGTCTCTATGGTCTAAGTTCTCCCTAGGAACATGTGAGATATGACCTCCAACAACTGGTCTATATTATTTTTTAAAGATTTTTTTTTAAGATTTTATTTTTAAGTAATCTCTACACCCAACTCACAACCCCAAGATCAAGAGTCACACGCTCCACCAACTTAGCCAAACAGGCACCCTCATTGGTCTGTATCTGATGTTCAGGTCTGAATGGTAAGTTGAATGCTATTTTATAGAATCTTAGAATCCCAGAATCCCAGAATCATAGAATATTAGAACCAATGATTCTGACCATTAGAAAAGGAATAACACTAAACAGTGGTCCGCAAACTTTTTCTGTTAAGGACCAAATAGAAAATAGTTTAGGTTTTTCCAGTCATACCCTCTCTGTCTGAACTATGGAATCTGAAAACTACTCACCCGCTACCATGTACTACAAAAGTGACCATGGACAGTACATAAATGAATAAGAATGTTTCTGATGCCAAAAACCATCATTTATGAACACTGAAATTTGAATTTTATTGACTACACATGTCACAAAATATTATTATTCTTCAATTTTTCAACCATTTAAAACATTCTTAGTTTTGTTGAAGAATATTCAATTGAGTTAACTTGGATATCTTTAAAAAATTAGAAAAGGCAGACCTACAGAGTAAACTAGATGACTTTCCTGAAAGAAACTTAAATGGTACATTGAATCTGTCTGGCATTTAGGAGGTGTTAGGGAATATAGATAGACCTAAACAGAGCTTGTGTATTTAGATTATTTAAACTTCTTTAAACTGACGTATTTTTATTTTTAAAGTTAAGGCTCCCATTTCCTCCACTGTTCTCAGTAGCAGAACAGCCTTGGATAAAAATGTTGACAAGATAATATTGGAAGGACCACAGTCATCTAGTCAACAAATATTTATGAGGAACTTACCACCTGACCTTTGAGAATGTAGTCTTTTCTTTCTAAACTGTAGAAACCAGGTCCACAGTTTAAAGGGCAGGAACAGAGCCATATGACATGCTAATGCGCTAGAATCCAATGACCTGCCCTCAGCCACTTGAATAAACATCCTCTAGATGCTGGCAAATGCACAGTCAGAAATACCGGAACCATTATCACAACAGATTCAAATTACATCCATAAACCTCAAAGACAAGACCAAAGGATTCTAGGAATCAACTCTGAGGAATACTGAAATATATGCATATTTCAATTACTTTTTTAAAATGTCTTATTTATTTTTAAGAGACAGAGCACGAGCAGGGTAGGGGCAGAGAGAGAGGTGGACAAGGATCCAAAGCGGGCTTTTCACTGGCAGCAGAGACCTGGATGCAGGGATCAAATGCATGAACTGTGAGATCATGACCTGAGCCAAAGTCAGATGCTCAACTGACTGAGCCACCAAGGCGCCCCACATGTTTCAATTACATAAAAAAATAACCTTAAAATTAATATTTCTCTTATTTCAGGATTACCTGAGTGCCTTAGTCAGTCAAGCGTCCAACTCTTGATTTCACTCAGGTCATGATCTCACGGTTGCATTTGTGAGTTTGAGCCTCTCATTGGGCTCTGTGCCAAATGCTCAGAGCCTGCTTGGGATTCTCTCTCTACCTCTCTCTCTGTCCCTCCCTTGCTCGCATGTGTGTGTTCTGTCTCTCTCACAATAAATAAATAAACTTAAAAATATATATTTCTCTAATTTCAATTCAATAAACAATTATTCCATACCAATAGCATTCCACAGGGCTTATAGGTTAATGAAAAGAATGAAAAAGAGTTGTTCCTGCCAAGGCATATGTATTAGTCAATCATAAGACTTAAAATCTTAACAAAGTAAATATTAGCTAGTTTTAAGTTGCTGATATGCCTTTAAGTTTTCATCTTGGATTTTTCCTTGCTTGTGAACTGTCAAGACACAAGAGTTTAAGGTAAAAAGTAAAAGATTTCCTTTTCCTTTCTACTCTTCTGTCATTATTTGTAGAGGTAACTACTGTCATCATATTAGAATCTATCATTTCAATTCAGTATTTCATTCCCCCAAATCTCTACTGTGGATTTTTCTTTACATGACCCCTCACTCTCTTCTACCACTTTCCTTTCTAGCAGGTTTTCTTGGGCAGCTATAGGGCAGGGACAACAGACACAGTACACAGAGTGGCTAGGAAATACACATGAAAGGCTGACACGGGTTGGAGACCTGGAAACTGGTGAACTTTAAGGAGTCTGCAGGTGGTGGCTGCAAACTGAAGGAAAGTCACTGGCAAGCTCAGTGTGCCATATATACATATACGTATACATATACATATACATACATGTATATGTATATGTATACGTATACGTATATGTATATATACACACACACACATATATACATACATATTTTTTTTTGAGAGAGAGAGAGAGAAGGTAAAAGTCCACAGTTTTATATGAAGACTTTTAAGCATTGGAAACTAATTAAAAATTTTTAATATAATGCAGCCAAACACACACACACACCAAAAGTATGACATCGACCCAACCTAGCCCATAAGTTGACAGCTACCTCTGCTTTCAATTTACAAGAAGATTCAGATTGGCCATAGAAATTTAGAACTGGAAAGGATTTTGAAAAGAACGGCTCTTATTCCAAATGACTGCCCTGCCTCAGTTTGAAGCTAAAGTTCTCTTTTCTGCTCATTATAGATCTTTGATAAAAAATTATATATAATTGCTGAAAAGTCCGTTTTGCTTGCTGTTTGCTACAAGTATTGTAAAACCTTTCCTGAATGTAACCCACCGTGTGTGGTAAATGGGTTATAAACCTCCTTAGGTAAAGTCTGATATGTGATGAAATAAGCAATTATACGTAAACTAACCGGCATTTCTCGCTTCTGTAAACCTGCTTGCTTAACGCTTTCCTCACCTACCCTACCACTTTCCCCCTTCCCCTTTTTCTTTCTCCCGCCACAAGTAACAGACAAAGCCTTCCCGCCTAAAGGACAGACAAAGGACGCCCAATCAGAAAACAACAAATGTCCTTACTTTAAAATCAGCCAATCAGGCCCCTCATAATTTAAAACCTCCCCTATGCTATTTGTCTCTGTCTATAAAAACGCTGTACCAACCTTGTTCGAGGCCCCTTTTTAACACCGGCGACGAGTGTGTGGGGGACCAGGTTCGAACCTGCAATAAACGATCCCTGCCACTTGGCTTTGGCTCGCAACTCTGGTGGTCTTGTGTGGGAGATTTCTGAACTTCGGGCATTACAATTTTAGAAATCATCAGGAGCAAACACTCTGTTTTATGGCAAAGAGAAACTGGCCCAGAAACGAACTGTGGCTTCAGTACAAGTGAATCAGTGTTAATTGGTGATAAATTACCACACCGGACAGAGGACATGGATGCCCTCAAGTCCCTGTTCTCAAGCTGCTCACAGTCTAGCAGAAGAAAGAAACTGTGAATGTTTGGAAAGTAGTTTTATCAATGTCCATGCAATAATAAAAGATTGTTCAATGTACAGAAGAAATAAAACAAAGAAAGAAGTATCAAGTATCTGATGGCCAGTTAATGCCTGTCATCTCAACCCAAGTCTCTTCTCCAGCCTTAAGCTCTTCCTGCTCTACCATACTGCCTCTTGGTTCCCAAAAACAACCCCAATCCCTCCCACCAAGGAAATGTAGCAACATAAAACGTGACATGCTTGCATATATGGAGGAAACCTGCCAGCATTTAGAATGCCGCAATCTGTGAAAGCAAAGAAACACTTGGCCTTTAATTTTAACAATATGGTGGCTCAGCTAACACAGCACTGGAATCAGAAAACAGAAGTCTAGTCTTGGCTCAGCCATTAACTAGCCAAAAGACTAAGCAAATATGTAAACTGATGAGGTTAGACTACAAGGCGACTTAAGGAGCTGCCTGCCAGTTTGGTGATTCTAAGACATTTTATGACAGATTTCATTGAAGTTCAAAGAAGAAAGATATCATTGTGGGCAGGAAATGTCAGGGAAAACTTTGCAGAGGAGCCATGGATTAGATTAGGTCCTAAAGGATGAGAAGGATTAAGTAGCAGTGGGGGAGGGATGGAATTAGAAGCAGGGGAGGGGAAAGCTGAAGGAAACAGTTTTAGCAAAAATGTAGGGACAGGAATGCACCCAGAGATATGCTAAGGTGTGGAGGGAGTTTACAACAGATGGCAGAGGTTTTATCTCTAAAGTAGGAAGTGAGGTCCATGTGCATAAAGAATCCCAAGAGAATTCTTAAGGCTTGAAGAAGTGGGGCAAATTTTTGGATCTTTTCTTCTGGGGGCTGTGCTGAGTGAGGGTTCAAGAAGGGATGTTGCAGCAGAGGTGAGAAGCTTTGCTTAAGAAAGGCTATGAAATTTTAGTGAGTTACTTTTACTCTTAGTAAAAAGAAGAAGGGAAATAGAGTTTGGGGTGTGCTCTGGTGTTTTTGCCACCATTACTAAGACTTATTTCATGAGGGCAAACGACCACTGAAGGCAAGACTTCTTATACGCGTGCCACAGACTGATGCCCTCATCCAGGAACTACCATTGTTTTAGGAGACAGAAATTAACGGAAGAAAAATCAACCCTTTATTCATTCATCAGTCTTCTACTGAGTTCTTTATCAGACACTTTGGAACCTCACTCTCTTTCTGGTCCTCATTAAATTGACATTACTTTCTGCTCTTTACCATCTGTTTCTACCCTGAGAGATACTTGTAGGTTATCCATAGAGAGCACTGCTCTTGCCGCTGGGACACGGTTGGAATGAGGTGAAACAAGTGAGGCACTTTTTCTCTGGGTAATTACATTTGGGTCAATCAATGCTTCTCTGCTTCATTCTCAGCCTGGCCTTGAAGTATACACACAGCCTTTCTCACCAGTTCTCCCAAACAACCCTCCCCTGCCTGGGACTATCTCTTTCCCCTCACCGCCTTCATTTCATACCAGTGCTGTTCTCAGAAACCTTCCTACCAGCTTAGTTCCTCATTCTCTTCAGGCCTCGGTTTCCCGTTCTTTTCTCTAGCCCTAGGCCTTTTCCTTCTTAGGACTCCTCATTGTCTCACCTGGTGCTTCCCCTGGGCTCAGAGCACCTGTCTTGCCTCATCTGCTGAGATTTGAAAAACTGTGCAGGCAGGTGGTAGAAAGAAATTTGGAGGAATCTCAAAGTCCATAGATACAAACGATATACACAATGTGTGTGTGTGTGTGTGTGTGTGTGTGTGTGTGTGTGTGTGGAAATGATATATATGATAGTAATCAATAAATCTGGTTAAAAGAAAGTGTGCTGAGATCCTTGTCTGCACCTATAACTCATCCAGACATAAATACATAAAAGTTTGAAGGGTGATTTTTCTAAAAACAATGGCAGACTTTTTCCCTACTTAGTGAATTTCTGAAGGGCTTCCGTTACTCTCTTTCTTTGATGTGTGGAATGGGGCAGAGTGTCCGGGGGGCTTTCTTTAACCACTGACTCCTCCTGTTCCTCTTCAATTAACCTGAGATTTACTCCCTCAGTATCTGCTACCTTTAACAGAAAGCAAATGTTCTTATAGATAAAATGAAGCCTAATAATGTCCATGCTCTACTGCATGGAAACAAACAGGTGTGTATATAGTATTGATCTATTTGGATTTTTCTCATTCATGATCACTAGGGTAATCAAAAAAGTTGGACATGAGGCATATTTTTTGGGTTTCTAAGTAAGAAATTGTGGAAATAAGAAAATAATGTGTTAGAAGGTGCCTAGGTTTGAATAATACTGAAATGAACACCTTTTATATTCCATGATAAGCCTCTATATATATTTTTCTTATTGAATTTTTTTAAACGTTTTATTTATTTTTGAGACAGGGAGAGATAGAGCATGAACAGGGGAGGGTCAGAGAGAGGGAGACACAGAATCTGAAACAGGCTCCAGGCTCTGAGCTGTCAGCACAGAGCCCGACGCGGGGCTTGAACCCACGGACCGCGAGATCATGACCTGAGCCGCGAGATCATGACCTGAGCCGAGAGATCATGACCTGAGCCGAAGTCGGCCGCTTAACCAACTGAGCCACCCAGGTGCCCCAAGCCTCTATATATTAAAAAAAAAAAAATCCTTCCTCTTTATCCAGCACCATCCAGGAACATTACAGGGCAATCCTAGAAAATACTGCTGTGATTGTTTTCAATCCGGTGATTCTATTCAGACAATCTAGCTCACAAACTCTGCAGGGATGGGGATAGCTGACTTTGGTAAATTTTAGAGTAAACAACCCATGCTTTTCCATACATTTTCTGAATGTAACATTTTCTTCCAAATTCCAAAATTTACTTTGATCCATCAACAAGTGCTTGCCATTAGTATCTATGATCTACTTTTATACTTAAGTACAGAGCAACCCAAGACATTTTTCCACCAGAAACAAAATCTTCACCTATGCGGTACGAATAACATCACTGGAGATTTTATCTATGGTGATAACTGATGAAATGTACACGGGTCAAAAAGAATCAATTAAAGGGAGGGGCGCCCAGCTGGCTTAGTCACTGGAGCATGTGACTCTTGGTCTCAGGGGTCCTGAGTCTGCTTCCTACATTGGGGTTACAGATTACTTTAGAAAATTAAATAAAATCTTTAAAAGTATCAATTAAAGGTGATTGAGAATCATGAGTCAGTACTATACCTTTATTTTAAAGAACCAAATCTTCTTTTCCCTGCTATTTATGAAGTTAATAATGTGTAATTCTTGTTTCCGATAATCCAAGCATTTAAAAAATATAGGTATGTTTCAAGATGTTCTCCAACCAAGTGGTTTTCAATTGCCCTGCTTTAAGGGGACTATAAAACATGTACGTATATGAGTTCCTGTAGGCATCCATTTTCAGAGCACATCCAGGACAAAATCATGTTGAGAACTTCAGGCCCAAAGGCAGCAGGAGCCAGAGAAAAAACAGGAAGGTCAAACAGCAATGTATTGTCTGTGCATGAAATTAACATACCCTCCTAGGTTAAAGATAAAGCAAACAAGAAAGAAAAGCAGATTTCAGGAACAAAGAATTTATCACTATGAACTGACCCTCTTCAGAGACTAAGGACAGCTGGTCACACATGTTCCTAGAAGACATACTTTGTTTCAGGCTCATTATGAAGGCGTTCTCTACATTTCCTCAGCAAGCTCAGGCCTAGTAAGTCTGAATTAGATTTACCACCACGTGGGGACCTTGAAACTTATTTCTGACTTGCCACACCACATTTACTCTAAAAAACCCATGATGATCATTCTAATTTGCCATCTTACAATTGTTACACAGTAAACATGTCTGTGTAAACAAGCAAATCAGATGGTATTCCGCTCCAGATTAAAAACTGGTTTTTGCTTGGGGCATCCCTTGTCAAGTGGTATGGGAATCCAAGAACAAGACAGTCTTCCAGAAGAGCTTTTGGTGTTATACATCATACAATATTAATCACCACATTTTCCTGATGTACTGAAGATATTGAAATTAGTTGAAGTATGCTTACCAAAAGATACATGTACGAAAACAGCTTTTACTACCTCTCGATAGCTCTTGGAGAGCTTATATTCTAGAATAATAGGCAAATCTTTTCATCAATGAGAAAAAGTTCATAAAATATATTTGATGACATCTTTGGGAACTCTCTACAATAGAAATTAATTCATTGTGCAGGGATTATACCGAAAACATGAGCAGGTATCAGTATTCAACTTTTGTCTCACAATTAATACCTCTTTTCATCCCCTAAGATATTTAAGAGTTGAAGTCTGTTATTTAATGTAGATTGTTATTGTGTCCTATCACTCTTCATACTTTTCCCACCTTCTTTTCATTCTCAGTATTAAGAAGGGAAATGGCTTTCGATAAGCAGAACCAAATTTAGAGAACCACCATTAAAATAAATCAGAGCAAAAGCACTTCGCTTAATCGGAAGCACTTATTTACTTATTAATTTGAAAAATAAATCTTCTCTTAAATTCAGTGCTTTCGTGTAAAATCATGCTTCGCTCCCCACCCCCAACAGTTCCTAGGAGAAAACAACCATCTTCCATCTCCCCAACAAAAGGTATTCACCTAATCAATTTGCGCATAAACCACTCATTTTCACATGCAAATATTCTTGTGTATTACCATTTTGCACATTTGAATGTGATTTTTACATTTAAAGTCCGGTGGCAAGGCTTTAGACATCCCAGCCTGTGGTCTACGGATTAAGATTTCTTTTCTAATTATCATGTCCTTTTGGTGCTAATGTGTTTGTTCCTTATTAGTGCCACTCACTGACCTGGATGTAAGCCAGATTAAAAGAAATTCCTTTGATTTTCCTCGTTTCAAAGATACAAAAGAATTTCTCACTTTGAAAATCCGCACAGTTTGGGTGAAGAATGTATCACCTCAGGATGTTGATACCCTTTATTATAATTTATGCTCTTAGGAATTCCTCAACCTTAGAAGATCTGGTTACTGTTCCTCTCTTCTTTTTGAGAAATGTAAAGGTAATGTCTGCTGCTTTAAGTCTGACACCATTAATTGTACTCAATTCCCAAAATAATGTAATACATGTTGAAAATCATTTCAGGGATCTCATAAATATGTGAGTACAGTTATAAACCTACTTACTGCTTAAAATCGGATTTCTGAATATATTTGAAGTATTTGCAGAAAAATAAAACCATATCTTTTGTCATCAAATAGGAATAACTTTAACTTCCATCAGGTTTTCTCTGTTATGCTTGATTAAAATTTACCTTATTATTTAAACCTATCTTAAATTATAAAAATGAACAAACTCCTTTAGATTAACGTGTCAAGTTATTTGTCTCTATTTTACAAATCTTCATGTGATACTAAATATTACTTAACAGTAAAGCATGTGCATAAGCTAAGGAACACATCATCCATACCTTTCCAATACAAGAGAAATGATGATATCATTTGCATGTCAGGAGAGAGAGGTATTCAAAGGCATTTTCTGGTTCCCAAGTTAATTCTGCTACTTCACAAACCAAACAGCATCTTATCTAGACTCTCCTTTATTTACATCATACTTAAGAGTTGAAAAAGCAGTTTTCACTGAAGTTAAACGCAAATAATGTGCTCTTGAAATATATTTGGAAAACTAGTCTCAGGTTAATATAATTTTTCTACTTTCTTAATTCTTGTACATGATGATCAACAAAAGCTGGTTATACCTACTAACTTCATTGTAATCCCCCAAATTTGTGATCTTTTCTAAGAACTTCCAAAATATCTTAGCCACTGCATAATTGAAAATTCAGTAGATTCCTTTAATGGGCTGAAGTGAGAAGGGGTGGGTAAGAGGACAAGGTGAATACTGTGTTGCAAGAAACAGAATTTTTAAAATCGTTTTTATGTATGAATTTATACCTCAGGCATATGTGTTGTGACCTGTGTGATAGGTGAATACATGTTACTGATTTTTACAAATTAGTCAAGGAAGAAGTAAGTAGTGAAGAAAGAAAAGGGCTGATAAATGTGATTACCTACTTATGAATATATGAAGAAAAAACATGATAAATGGAATCCAAGGATTCCAATTCCACCAGGAAAGAATTATTTGATCGTATGTGACACATATATAAAAAGGCCTCACAAGTCACTTAGAGTCCAAAGCACCAATAAAAAATGACAAAGACTGTGTACAGACATTTACAAATAGGGAAATAAAAATAGCTAATAGGCTTACAAAAATATATTTAACCTGATGACAAAAGAAGAAATACATGCTAACCAAATGAAATGTATTTTGGCTATCAGACTAGCAAAGATTAAAAAATAAGAGAAAATAGTTAATATTGGGAAGCATTTGCCAGAACAGGCACTCTGATACTCTTTTTAAGCAGGAATGTAAATTTGTGCCATAACTGCAGAGGACAACATATACTAAAATTTAAAATGCGTATAGTCTGACCCAGAAATTCTACTTTTAGGATCTCATCATAAGGAAATAATATAGATAACATGAAAAACTGGCAACAATGATTTGCAACTAGTGGATGGAACTGGAGGGTCTTATATGCTGAGTGAAATTAGTCAGAGAAAGACAAAAATCACACGACTTCACTCATATGAGGACTTTAAGAGACAAAACAGATGAACATAAGGGAAAGGAAACAAAAATAAAATAAAAACAGGTAGGGGGACAAAACAGAAGACACTCATAAATATGGAGAACAAACTGAGGGTTACTGGAGGGGCTGTGGGAGGGGGATGGGCTAAGTGGGTAAGGGGCACTAAGGAATCTATCTACTCCTGAAATCATTGTTGCACTATATGCTAACTAATTTGGATGTAAATTTAAAAACAAACAAACAAACAAGCAAACAAACTGGCAACAATGGAAAGGTCTCAAAGAGTAGAATTATCCATTAAATTTAATACTCTATAGCCATTCAATAAATCTATCTGTGCTATTGTATCCAAATGTTAATGAAAATATAAAATATAGAATAATATATCTCTAAGTATTGGTTTAAGCAACCAACTTGTGAAAAAGATGTAAGACTGTTTACTACGGGAGTTATCTTTAGAGAAGAAAGCTATGAAAGATCGCCATTTCCCTTTGATATGTTTCTAGAGTGTTTGATGATTTACAAGCATATATTATGCTGTAACCAGAAAATTGCACACTTTTAAATAAAATTCATTATGTAGGATTAAAATAAAATATGTAAATAATAACTTAGTAAGCAAAGTGAACTGTATAAAATTCTACTATATAGGACTTGCCAGGTGTCAGCCAAAGAGAACTGCCTTCACTTTCACACTTCTGTTTTAAATGGAAAGGAAAGATTATAGAACAACCATTAAAATGGCAAGACTGGATAAAAATCCAGTTCCCTAATAACTGTTATTGACCAAGCAAGGTAGTGAGCTGATATGGAAAAAGATTTGCTTTTACGGCCTGAGGAAGATTAGAGTTCCATACTCTTCATGCAAAGGATCAGAGTCAATATTTGGGCTTTGATCTGTTATGGTAGCCCCCATAGATCTCAAAAGGAGATAGGGAATGAGGGCTAATCCCCCAAATCTCATGAATTGTCATTGAACCATCATCTGACATTTGGATCATCTGACATTTTATTCTGGGGGACTTTTCTGCAATTTTACTTTTACTTTGTTCTAAGAATGAAAACATCTGTTCATGTTACTCCTGTACTTGCAAATCTATTATGGGTGACCATTGTTCAAAGGATAATGCCCTAACTCTTCCTTATCAAGACAAACAAGGCCCTTAACATTCTGGCCCCAACCTACCTGAACCAGCCTTATCTAGGGTCTCTGTTCATCCAACTCCACACCCCCCCCTCCCCCCACACTCTCTCTCTCTCTCTCTCTCTCTCTCTCTCTCTCTTTCTCTCTTTCTCTCTTTCTCTCTCTCTCTCTCATTCTTTCATCAGTACAAAGTTTAAGAAGGATGCCATGCTAACATAGAATGGATTTCATCTCCTCTCTGAAGACCTTCCTCAGGTTTGCATGGTATTTATCACACTTTTGTTTAAGTGTTTATTCCCTTTTCTAAACAGTAACCTATTCAAGTAAAGGGGCCATGTATTTAGCATCTAGTACCTGAAACGTTGTTACATCATAACTATATCAATTAGTAAGGAAAATGCTTTATGCAGTTGTTTGAGTCCAATGCCAATTATAGAGATGTACAAACAAGCTGTTTTACAGGAAGAATAATAACATCTAAATGTAATGGTGAAGAAAAAACAAAATCGTAATTCTACATTCTATCCAGAACGAACTCTGACTATGAATGCTTGCACTAGACAACGCTATGAACCCTAAGGCTGCTCTGCCACCCACACTTCCTAATTCCAGCCCTTAGAGAGAGCACGGACAGGACAGGCTTTGTCTGTCAAGACGACAATGTAAGGAAAAGGAAGCTCTCTGGGTAGGGCCAAGTGTAGGGGTACCAGACTTGTTGGGAAGAAGATGTCTTATTGGAAAGTGCTTTTAGAAAAGGGGAAGCCTATTCGTTAGGGAAAAGACTAATGAGAGCAGTTAGATCACAGAAGGAAAGGAAGTTGAGCTAATCTCTTTCTCTTGTGTGTTGATGCCTGGGTGCAAAAGGCAGAGCTGAATCTCTGGATGCAGAAGCACATGATAAATGATGGTTGCTAGGGAGAGAGTGGTTGTCATATGAGATAATAATCCTTCGGAGAATAATGCCTTTGCCCTTTTGGTAATAGCTATTTGTTTCTGCTTTTCCTTTTTTTTTTTTTTTTCTCCCTCTTCAGAACCTGGACTAGAATATTGACAGCTAACCACATTTAAAGGAGCCGGATGGTGGTGAGAATTTGGAAAATAAAACATCCAAGCTAGAAAAATCATCCTGTAACCAAAATGTTTACTTCTTAAAGTTTTTTTTTCCCAAGAAAACCACTACCATTCATTGAATGATTCATATAACATATATCTTGTGCCTTCTCTGCACTATGCCCTGTGCTAGACACTGGGAATAAGATGAATAAGACATAGTCCATGCCTTGAAGGATGTGACAGATGTTACCAAAAAGAAGTGCAGTAAGCTGTTGTAGGCGACAGTAATGCAAGCCTGTAAAGGTGGAGGCAGAGCACAAAGAAGGGCTGATGCATTCAACCTTGGAGACTCAGAAAAGCCTCCCATAGAGGGGTGACTCTTGAGAGGACTTAGAAAGAGAAGTAGACTCCTTGGTTGAAAGGGAGGGGGAAGACTTGGGATCTAAACAAAGGAATTTGGATGAGAAGCAAAAATTTCCCGGCCCATTCAGAGACCTGGGGCCCTGAAGTCCCCGAAGGTCAGAAGGGACAAGCCAGACTTTGGAGAACCTCAGAAGCCTTATTAAGAATTTGGACTTTCTGTTAAAGGTAATGAAGAATCATTTAATTGTTTCAAGCAAGGAAATATATCTTTATAAGCCTTTATAAAATGTGAGTTTATTAAAGATCTCTCTAGTGGTAAAGGATAAACTAGAACAGCGTGAGACTAGAGACAGGCTAGGAAGAGACAAGAGAGAAAGGAAGCAAAAGAACACAGGGGACATGTAAGAGTCACTACCTGATCATCCTACCTGGGGGAGGGGAGGAACAATACTGGCAATGATTTAATTTTGATCTATTATTTTAGTATAAAAATGCATTATACAGCCCTTCTCTCAGCCCCAAAAACTCTGATCATATTTTTCTGATAAATTGTAAAGAAAGCATACTGATGTTTTCTGGCCCTGCATGAACATTAGTGCTAATTATGCACTTGCATCTAGAGCAGACCAGGTTTCTAACACAGAGCAAACTGTCACCCTCTTGGAAATAAGTAAACAGAGAAACCACTAATTAAAACAGTAACCTGACATTTACCTGGGCTTTCTTACAGCTAGAAAGAATCCCCTAGGATTAACAGCGATCCAATCAATCTGGAGTATGTTGAAGTTCCCGCATCTTAGTGCAGAAAATACAACATATGTTTATGCCGAGAGATTGAAGATTGTGCTCCTAAAGTATCTATCGTTCAATAAATATGTCACGATTGTTTCTGTAAACAAAATATTTTAGATATAAACTTTAAAAATATATGTAAGAATATATATATTATATATATATATATAATATATATTACTTTTAGATGGCTTACAACTTTATCCACTATGTTTAATATTGTAAATGATACCTGTTACTTCGTTCTCATTTTTTTTTAAGTTTATTTATTTATTTTGAGAGAGACAGACAGAGTGTGGAGCAGGGGAGGGGTGGCAAGAGAGGGAGAGAGAGAATCCCAAGCAGGCTTCATGCTGTCAGCACAGAGCCCAACACGGGGCTCAACCCACAAACCTTGAGATGAGACTAAATTGAGAGTCCCATCTTTAACTGACTGAGTCACCCAGGTGCCTCCTTCTTTCTCATTATTAACGCAAGACAACAATTGGGGAAATACAGAAAGTATTAAGAGGAAAATAGAACAATGATTCAAACTATCATTAATGACAAACCTTGCATCATCTTGTTTCCCTTCTTTCCCTCAACAACCATATTCATCAGGAAGTCTGTGAACTCTTAAATATTCAATACCATTCACTTTTCTCTACCTCTATTGATGGCACTAATCCAAATTACCATGATCTCTTCCATGGATTACTGTACTGCCTTCACCAGTCATGCTAACACTCTTGTCCTCATTGCACCTAAGCACCACACAGTGGCAAGTGATTTTTTTAAACATAATTCAGATATCACTCACCTACATAATATCTTTTCATGTGGTGACAGATTACTAATAAGCAACTCTTTATAGAAGTTCTTCATCATGACAATGACCTTTTGCCCAACAAAATAACTCCTGCAGTTTTTCTCCACTTAATTTGTCTATGGAATTGACACCCCTCCTTCCCTTTTTGAGGATTATTCTGTCTCGTTTCAATTCCTATCTCATTATTCCACATTACATGAAGTCTTAAAAGCGATTCAGCTGCAAGGGATCTTGAAGGTCATAAACTCCAGTGGGTTTTCAATTTTGTTTTTTGCAGTATAACTCAAATAGATAAATACATAATATATTTATGTTCACTAATATAAAAGTGATATAAGCTGTATTTTATTAGGATAAATGTGTTATTTAAATTCAAATCTATATTTTGTTGTTAAGACACTTCATAAGACTTATCTAAGAAAATAACTTGGTTGTTTATTATGTGCTCGGCCCCACTGGGTGGGCACAGACTTGCTGATGTTGATGGGAGTTTGCGTACTTCTCTTCTGATAGTTTCAGTTTTCTCAGTGAATCCAGAAGCAAGGTCATCAGCTGAGAATGAGTGTAAAGGAGGAGATGTTAGAAGTTTAAGAGAATGGAGAGAGGAAATTATGAAATAAAGTGAGAGAGTGAGTGGCTTAAGACACAGGTTTACAGAACTGTGGTGCCCCGACCAGCCGCACCAGTATGGCATGGGAACTTGTTAGAAATTACAAATTCTCAGGGTGCCTGGGTGGCTCGGTCGGTTAAGTGTCTGACTTCGGCTCAGGTCATGATCTCACGGTCCGTGAGTTCGAGCCCCACGTCGGGCTCTGTGCTGACAGCTCAGAGCCTGGAGCCTGTTTCAGATTCTGTGTCTCCCTCTCTCTCTGCTCCTCCCCTGTTCATGCTCTGTCTCTCTCTGTCTCAAAAATAAATAAACGTTAAAAAAAAAATTTTTTAAAAAAAAGAAATTACAAATTCTCAAGGCCCATCAGAAACTTTGGAGGTAGGGCACCCCTGATTCATGTTTTAACAGGCCCCCTAGGTGAGAGTGATGCTCAATGAAATCTGAATGCCTGGGATGAGGGAAGTGCAGGAATGTTTCTGGACAGCATTAAGAGTCCCTTGAGGTTCAGGATTATTGATGGACAATGACACACCACTGTTGTGTAGTTTTCATTGACCAAATTTAACTATCAGGTGCAGGCTTGAAATAAATAGAGATTTTAACTTAACTCAAATTTGTGTTTGCCAGTTATTAAATTTTGCACTTAACGTATTTCAATGTGTATGCTTTTTAAAAAAATGTTTAAAAATGAAACAAATATATTTGAGAAATAAAACTCAAACTACATGTTTTTAATTCCTAAAGCAGAAACAGAGTATTAAACCTAAACTGCTGGATCTAATCCAGCTTCCTTATTACACAGGTGAGTAGGCTTAAACTGATTAAATGTGCCCCTGCTTTATTCTAATTGATAAAAATGCCTACTTTAAATAGGAAATCAGGCAGTGGTAATATTCAACAATGACAATGGTATTTTCAGTAAGAAATTTTTTTCTGGAAACTTCCCAGCACACCTGAATTAAACCAGTGGTTCTCTAATATTTTCCTCTGTTAATAAAAGAAAGGGCAACAACATAGATCTGTCAGAAAGAGTGACTGGAGGGGAGATGGGAGGAAACCGCTCCCCGCCCTCTACCATGAGAATATCAGGAATTTGGTAATTTGGCACAAGGGAGGGAAGGCAGAGGTAGCTTTTAAAAGCTTGCATCCCATGCACATTTGCCTTCCCCCTCTCTGGAATCACTTGGGTATTTTGCTGATTACCTCAAGGTCAAACAGCCAATCACTAGATTCATGAATATCAAATGCACTCCTCTCTGCCTGCTATTTTGTAAGCATGTGCCATGGCCCCAAATTAGAGAGCAGTAAAGTACTACATCCCAGCACTCCTGCTGTAGAAAGGAACCACTCACCTCATTTCTCTCTCTCCCTCCCTCTCTCTCTCATCCTGTCTCTCTCTCTTTCTCTGTCTGTCTGTCTGTCTCTCTCTCTCTCTCTCTCTCTCACACACACACACACACTTGCTTCCAGGCTCAGCACTCATTTCTTTCATCTGGAAAGCATCCTCCCTACACCTTACCATTTCAAGTGTTTCACATCATGTAATAGAAAAAACAGACTTTTCCTTGCCTACTTTAACTGTTTCTCTCCTTTCATCAAGTCCTATAGAATGTATTATTTTTACCTCACAAATCAGAATTTCCCTGAACCCACAGACTAAGTTGAGATCCCTGCTAAATGTTGGCAGTGTAGCTCTTACCATTTTCAGAGCACCCATCAAATTACGAGTTAATGAAATCACTTGTTTAATTGCCCGATGTATGATCTATCAGGACAAGGACCTTGTACATTTTGTTCAGTTGTACAAGTGGTATCCCCGGTGTGTACTACAAGCCCTAGCACAGGATAGATGCTCAGCAAATAATTGTGGCAATAATCAATGAATATTCTCTTATATTCCAAGAAGTAGCCAAATGTTTGTATTAGATGAGTGGTATGATGCTGTTTGGGCCCTAATGCCCACATCTCCTGCTATTTACAACCTTATGCAGTCCCCTTTTCTTGAATCTGACACTTGGGTTTTTTAAATTTGTTAATGTGTATTTATTTTTGAGAGAGAGAAACAGAGCGTGAGTGGCGGAGGGGCAGAGAGAGAGGGAGACAGAATCCAAAGCAGGCTCCAGGCTCTAAGTTGTCAGCACAGAGCCTGATGCGGGGCTCCAACCCACCAGCTGTGAGATCATGACATGAGCGGAAGTTGGATGTTCAGCCAATTGAGCCACCCAGGCGCCTTGAATCCAACACTCTTTAACCAGTCAAATACAGTGGAAGATACATGCTCACCACTAATCAGGCCTAAGCCTCAAGAAAGCTTAGTAGCTTCTCTTTTTGCACACATGGAAGTTACTCCCCACATACACAGTCAACTATCCTGAAACCACCAAGTTAGGGGGAAACCCAAGTTATCTGTATGCTGAGGCCACGTGGAAGACAGCCAAGAACCCAGCTGACAAGAACCAAGGAACTGCAGCTGAGCAAGAACTGAACGTCTCCTGCAACCAAACTCACAGTTAACAACCAGCACCCACTTCCCAGTCATGTGATGAACCATCTTACAAATGGATCATCCAGGGGCGCCTGGGTGGCTCAGTTGGTTAAGCCTCCGATTTTGGCTCAGGTCATGATCTCACAGTTCGTGAATTCGAGCCCCACGTCAGGCTTTGTGCTGACAGCTCAGAGCCTGGAGCCTGCTTCGGATTCTGTACCTCCCCCTCTCTCTGCCCCTCCCATGCTCATGCTCTGTGTTTCTCTCTCAGTAATAAATAAAAATGTTAAACTTTTTTTTAAAAAAACAAAAAACAAATGGGTCATCCAACACCAGGCAAGCTGTCCCAGCTGATGCCATGTGCAGCAAAAACAAGGTGCTATACCCAGTCCTGCACAAATGGCAGAATCATGAACACATAAATGATTACTATAGTTCTCAGCCAGTAAATATTGAAATGATCTGTTATGCAGGAACTGATAACCAAGATAGATGATTGATATATATTAATTTAAATTTCACAGAAATAATATTATATGTACACGGAAAGACTTGTTTCAGTGACAGGCAGCAAATTTCCAGAGAGAAGCTATATGTTTTCTGGACATATCATAGTCTACTGTGTTTTTAAATCAAGCATTATGACCTGTTAGCACTTTTCTTTCAGCCATGTAACATAACTAATGTTTATAAAGTATTTACTATGTGCCAGATATAATTTAATTCCTTTTTTTTTTTTTTTAAAGTAATCTCTGTCCCCAATGTGGGTCTCAAACTCATAGCCCTGAGATCAAGAGTCCTATGCTCTACAGATGGAGCCAGCCAGGTGTCCCTCATTTAATTCTCACGACAGCCCTATGCTACACTTTATCCCTAATTTACAGATGTGGAAACTGAGGATTAGAGAGATGAGGTCACCAGTCTGAGGTCACACAGCAAGTAAGAATCAGTGCCAGCATTTCAACCTAGACAGTGACTCTTCAGAGCCTAAGATCTTAAAAACACTAGGGGACATTCTGGAAAGAGCCACCACCATCACCACCACCACTACCCAACTGTCATAACCATTTTAATTGTGCTCCTTAAAGGAAGAATTGCTGTCATGATTCTCTAGGCACTTCTCTTTCTCCCCAGCTCGGCAGAGCTCCGCTCCACCAGGGCTACTGGAATAAGGGGCAATATCACTGCAAGTTAGCCCCCCACCAGGGCCTGTGAGTGGGATGACTTATCACCCATTTTACCTCTAAAAAGGATTTGCAGAAAGAGAGTTAACCCTACCAACATTCAGCACCTGTGGAAATGATGTCGCTTGCAAGGAAAAGCCTATGTGATCAAAAATTTCTTCCCCAACTGGTACAAGCCTGAAATTTGCCACCACGGAGGGGAAGTGATGATGATCTGCCACATTCTTCGGTACCCCCAGTTCTCTAGATTCAATTTCTTCATGTGTAAATTAGAGAACTTGATCTTGTAAATTCTATGGTTCTATTTTTCATTTCTTTAAGATATATTTAGCAGCTATGTCCTTAAGTTAGATAAATGAAGTAATTTAGCAGTTTAAGTCATTAAGTTAGGTAAAAGATTATACATATAAAATAATAAAGTAATAATATAATAAAATGTAGTAAAATAATAAAATAATAAATTCTATATATAACATATAGTATATAATATATAACATATATATGTTATATATAACATATATAACATATATAACATACATATTATATATAAAATTTAATTGAAAGGTACTGGTAATCCCTGGGTTTATTTCCATTCATTTTTTTTTCAATTTTTATTTATTTTTGAGAGAGAGAGTGCATTCATGATCAGAGAAGTGGCAGAGAGACAGGGAGACACAGAATATGAAGCAGGCTCCAGGCTCTGAGCTGTCAGAGCTTGACGCAGGATTCAAACTCACAACCATAAGATCATGAACTGAGCCGTGTCAGGTGGCTCAATCAACTGAGCTACCGGGGTGCCCCTCTATTCTGAAACCTAAAAGAAAACATAGAATTTGGGGGAAAGCAGTACAAATGACTCTCAAATTATCTACACTAAATCTGCCAGCAAAGCTAAAACTTGCTGTGAAAAGAAAAAAAAAAAAAAAGAACCTAGGAATTGGAAATGTTACCTAAGTATCCCTCATGGTTCCCACAAGTATGCAGGACATGTAGCTAAAGCAATTCTATGCATGGGTCAGATTTGAAAATCTGACTGTACTCATTCAACACAAGTTTATTGAACATATTTAATTTTCTTTAGTTTATTTATTTATTTTGAGAGAGAGCATGCAAGTGCATGCAGGAGGAGCAGCAGAAAGGGGGCAGAGAGAGAGGAGACAGAATCCCAAGCAGGATCTGCAGGGTCAGCACAGAACCCAATGTGGGGGCTTGATCTCAAGAACAGTGAGATCATGGCCTGAGTCGAAATCAAGAGTCAGACGCTTCATTAACCAATTGGCCATCCCAGTGCCCCATGTTGAGCACATTTAATGAAAACTATTCCATACTGATCAATATGAAGGATCAGAAAATGTGCATGACAATATCTTTCTGGTAGCTTAACATCTGATAGAAAAGGAAAGACACATATGTAAATAATTACAACCAAGGAAAATGGAATATATGAAATGTCAGTCACAAAAAGACAAATACTATTTGATACCACTTACACAAGGTATCAAGAGTAGCCAAATTCCTAGAAACACAGCAGAATGGTGGTTCCTAGGGGCTGGGGTAAGAGGAACGGGGAACTGTTGTTTAATGGGTATAGAGTTTCAGTTTTGCATGTTGAAAAAGTTCTGGAGATCAGTTGCACCACAGTATGAATATACTTAACAGTACTGAACTGTACACTTAGCAATGGTTGATAGTCAATTTTACATTATGAGCTGTTGACCGCAATAAAAAAGGGAAATGGAATATAAATACTACATGAATGGTACAGATAGTAAGTAGTGCAGGAGCTTGAGAAAATGACAGATTCACTGCTGTTTAAGTTGTGAAAGTTAAGGGTGAAAGTTAGTGGGACAAGGAAAGCCTCCTTGTAGGAAGTAAATCTGGAGGCAGTCCTTGAAGATGGCCTGAGTCTTGACAGGTAGAGATTGGGAAGATTGAAGAGATGAGTAAAAGTGGGAAGGTAGAAAAGGCCACAGAGTGCTGGGGACAGGAAAAGAAACACTCTGATTTTACATGAAGCAATATATACAGAGAAGAAATGTTTAAAGAACCACAATCCAGGAAATTTTAAATTCATTGTAGTTAGAGTTATATTTCCACTGTGTGTCATTTCTTCATAATTAAAACAATATATGAGAGATTGCCCTAAGGAATGAACTTTTATTGCTTCAATTTTAGATTGATAAGAACCCATTACAATGTATCATTAGTAACAGCTAATAACAGTAATGATTTAATAAGTGTAATGCAACCTAAGACACTTCACAAATAAACAAAAATTAAACCAAACTGGGCAAAATGCCCAGATTACTTCCTACACACACCAACAAAGTACTATAAAAAGTGAAAATGGAAAGAAATGTCTCACAGCAATGGTGGTTATTTTGGGGTGGTAAAACAATGGAAGACCTTTTCTCTGTATTACTTTTTATTCTTATGTTTTAAAAAAAGCATGAACACTTTGTACAATGGAAACACATTTCATGAAACAAATCGCTATTATAATAAATGACATTGGAAAATGAGAGAATTATTCCTTGAGATCCTGAAAGAAAAATGATGCGGATTTTTTTTTTAAGATTTTACTTTTAGGTAATTTCTACACCCAACATGGGGCTCAAGCTTACAACCCCAAGATCAAGAGTCACATGCCCTACCAACTGAGCTAGCCAGGTGCCCCAGGGATCATCCTTAATAAAATGAGGGGACATGTTCTCCTGGTCAGATTTCCTCAAAGTTCTCAGATCACTCTCTCTATCTCTGTATCACCAAGCAAAGTGGGGACTACAGCTATTTGTCTTCCATTGATCTTACATACCCCTAACAGAGGTCTTCCCAGCATAATGTCTGAGTCAATAGCTCTTGACAATTAATGACTTTGAATACATACGATGGAAAGTCACTACACCATTCCTGAGGTGCCTTTTGGCCCTGCACTTAACTAGAAGGAAGGAACAGCAGGAAGGCTCCCATTGGTTAAGATGTTTTATAGAACTTGGCAGTCCCATCATTGAGCCAATTTGGGGAGTTAGTTTCCTCTCCACAAGAAGAGAAGATATGGCATCTTCTCTTTTTTTTTTTTCTTTTTAAGCAATCTCTACACCCAGTGTGGGGCTTGAACTCACAAGAGATCAAGAGTCACATGCTCTTCTGACAGCCAACCAGACGTCCCAATGGCATCTTCTTTTAAGGAGAGACTGTGGGTAGGTTTACAACTGAACTTACACTTTTCATTCCTAAAGGAAAGCAATGTTATCAGTTTCTTCCATTTTCTTCCACAGATATTCTTTTTTTTTTTTAATCTTTTTATTGTATTTATTGGAGAGAGAGAGAGAGAGAGAAAACATAAGCAAGGGAGTGGGGCAGAGGGGAGAGAAAGAATCCTAAGTGGACTCCACAATCATTGCGGAGCCTAATGGGGGACTCAGTCCCACGATCCTGGGATCATGACCTGAACTGAAACCAAGAGTCAGGAGCTTAAAGCTGAGCCACCCAGGCGCCCCTCCTTCCACAGATATTCCATGCATATATATGCAAATATGTATGTTACACACACCCATATGACATCACATCACTGGTGTCTGTCTCCAATTTTCTTTTCTTTTTATTTTTCTTTCTTTTTTTTTTTAATTATTTTTAAGTAATCTCTACATCCACTGTGGGGCCTGAACTCACAACCTCAAAATCAAGAGTTGTATGCTCTACCGATTAAGCCAGCAAGTAGCTTTTCTGTCTCCAATTTTCTAATTTCTTTCCACCCCCAATATATTCAACTACACCCATAATGGTAACACTTGTTGATTTGAACTGCAGTTGAATTGCTGAAATGAACCAAAGAAAATTTCATGTAATCACTCAACAACTGTCAAAATTTGAGGTAACTTCATCCATGCCAGTGAGCAAACCAGATAGGGCTTGTGCCTTCACAACGTTTAAAGTGTAATTTTCAAAATCATGATAAGCTATTAGCCTAATACCTACCTAATTTTTTTAATGCTTATTTATTTTTGAGAGAGAGAAAGAAAGCAGGGGAAGGGCAGAGAGAGATGGAGAATCCCAAGAAGGTTCTGAGCCTGACACAGGGCTCAATCCCAGGAACAGTGAAATCATGACTTGAGCTAAAATCAAGAGCTGGATGCTTAACCTCCTGAGCCACCCAGGTGCCCCAAACCTACCTGATTTCTATAAAAAATATGTACGTGTATAAAACAACAAGAGAAAAATTGCCAATAGACTCAAATGCTTGCTCACTGGTAGAATTACAGGCTACCTGTGGGGCAGATGCTGAGTCTACAAACACCGGTGCCAAGAGACAGAACTGGATAGGCTTTGGATAAGTAGGAATTTTATACATGGAAGACATTTTAGATATAATCAAATTCTTTACTTTTAGAAGAGGAATACAAGTCTCAGGGAGTAAATGAGTGCTATTTAGAAGTGGAGAGAGACCCAGGTTGTTTCCAATCCAGAGTAGCCCATTGTGTCTGCTGTTGGTGAAAACCAATGTAGACGACTTTTTTTTTAATTTTCTTTTTAATGTTTATTTATTTTTGAGAGACAGGGCATAAGCATGGGAAAGGCAGAGAGAAAAGGAGACCCAGAATCTGAAGCAGGCTCCAGGCTCCAAGCTGTCAGCACAGAGCCAGACGTGGGGCTCAAACTCACGGACAGAGAGATCATGACCAGAGCTGAAGTCAGCTGTCACCCAGGCACACCCCCCACCCCACTCCCGCCCCCGCCATGTGGATGACTTTTAAGAATACGTTCCAACCTTCCATTGTGAGGCTGCATTCTTTTTTGTAGAAAACACTGCAAGGAGAGAACACAGCTTTGGGATCAATCAACATTGACAATGCAAAGAGTTTAAGACCATTAACTTCAGAGCCTGATTGCTGAAATAAAAATCCCTACTGTGCAACTTATTATCTATGTGACCGTGGACGGGACAAGTGACCTCAACTTCCCTGGTCTCAGTTCGTCATTTGTAAAGTGGGAATGATAATTGTATCCATTTTATGAAGTCACTGTGAGAGTAAATGGAGTTGGTCCACATAATGGTGTGATCGTAAATGTTTAAAAATTGGTCTGGGTAGTAAGGATGCTTTGTAGCAATTACCAATTTCCTACCAATGTGAGCTCAGTCAACTCACAGAATTTCTGGTATTTTAACAATAGGTTCGTCTTGAACTGGTTACATGGCCACATCACTGCATGTAAAGTTATTTATAAAAGTGGCACTTGGTAAGTGCTATATATATAAAATGTATAGATATTAGTCACTATATACACTAATATGAATGATAGCATTTTCTCTGATTTTGAAATGTTGAAACAGACTGTAATTTTCAGAATAACTAAATTCATAGTGGTGCCTAGGGAGCAAAAGAGGCCCCCAAAGAACATACAACCCAACTGAAACAGTACGTTTGCTATGCAACTACAGATTCAAGACAGATTCCCCCATGTATCTGCCCCTTCTAATCAGATTTCGACCCCTAATCCCCTTCTAGATGGAGGAGAGCCACTGTAAATGCATTAATAATTCCTATTTGAATGACGTTATTAACCACATATGATTCCTAATTTTGTAACAATTAATTAAGTGTATCCCATGTGCTTTACTTACAATATCTCAATTAGTCCATATAGCAACCATGTTGGATGGATATTATTTTCAAGTGAAGAAACTGAGTTTCAGAGAGGATTCTTAACTTTCCAGCTTTCCAAAGGGCTTACATCTAGTAAATAATACATGCTTGATCCTGGTCTTTTGAGGCTAAATCTTATGGCATAATCACACATTGTGCCATAATTACAACAAGTTTTGCTTTGTTTTGTTTTTCAGTTCCATGTAAAAATATGGGTTAAGTAACTTATATAATAGTACTTTAACAATAACTGTCTATATTGAACACTACAGCTAGCTATATACTGAACCATGTATGTAATATCTAATTTTATATATAAAGTTAATAGTAAACTATTGCTGGATATTTATAAACACTAAGAAAACTCCTCTTATTATACATTTTCAGTAAATTGCTCAATGATTCTAAAATCAAGAAGGCTTATACTTTGATTTCTGTACTTTTAAATTATTTTTTCAAAAGCAGAATTCTTAAAATAAGCCTAATTTCTGACTCTGAAGATATAAACACAATATTAAGTCTGTAATTTGCAAATCTTGGAAAAAGATTCCTTTAAAAGATGGGCAAATGGGGTAGAGTGGGCGGTGGTGAGGGGAGTAGACAAGAATGTCACTAAAGACAGTTTAGGGGCTGCATACACCAATATGAATGTTCCTCTATTAACTGTAGGAGTATACAGAATGAAAACATATATGATTTAGGTCAATATGATCATCTGCTTTCAAACAAATGACATTATGCCTACTAGCATAGAGAAATATAATATCTATATTTTATTCGTACCAAGATGCATTTAACACACTCAGTGTCACAACCTGAAACACGATCTGCCCATCATCACCTCTGAGGCCTCATTTGGCCTCACCTAGACTGCTTAAACTACAACAATCATCTCCCTATTCCTGGAAAATACCAAACTGGTCCTACCTTTGACCATTCTCATCTGCTTAACATATGCCTAAAATGCTATTCCCCCAGATGGGTGATCCCTCCTTCCTATGCTTCAAAACTCTGTACGACTGTCGCTCATCAGGGAGGTTTTCTCTGACCACTAAATATAAAATAGCAATCTGTACCCTCCTCATGCCATGTGCTCCCATATCTGTGTTTGACTTCTTGCATAGCCCTTATCACTACCTAATGTTTCGACCTATCTTTCCTTCCTTCCTTCCTTCCTTCCTTCTTCCCTTCTTGTTTTATTTTTTTTAATTGTGGTAAAATACAGATAACATAAAATTTACTGCTTAACTATTTTTAAATGTACAGTTTGGTAGCGTAAAGTACATTCACATTGTCATGCAACCAATTTCCAGAAGTCTTCACCTTCCCAAACCGAAAGTTCATACCCCTTATACAATTTCCCCATTCCACCCTCTCCACAGCCCCTGACAACCACCATTCTACTTTCTGTCTCTTTGAATTTGACTACTAGAGGTTTCTCATGGAAGTGGAATCATACAGTACTTGTCCTTTTGTGACTGGCTTCTTTTATTTAACATAATGTCTTCAAAATTCATCCATATTGTAGCAGGTGTCAGAATTTCCTCCCTGTTTAAGGCTGAATAATATTTCATTGTATGTATATACCACATTTTGTTTATCCACTATTCCGTGGATGGACACTTTGGTCGCTTTCACCTTTTGGCTAGAATGCTCCTGTGAAAATGGATATACAAATAGCTGTTCAAGTTCGCACTTTCAACCCTTTTCGTTATATACCTAGAAGAGGAATTGCTGGATCATATGGAGTTCTATTTTTCATGTTTTGAGGAACCGCCATACTGTTTTCCACAGCAGCTGTATCATTTTACATACCCAATAGCAGTGCACAGGGCTCCAATTTCTCCACATCCTTGTCAATAATTACGTTCTGCCTTTTGATAGTAGCTATGCCAATAGGCGTAAGATGGTATATATTTATTTTTATATCTTTCTTTTCTATCTTTCCTACCTGCTGCAATATAAGCTTCGTGAAGCCGGGGACTTCATTTTGTCACTTTTGCTTCCCAAATTCTGTAACACTGCCTGACAGTGTGATAAAGGCATATTAGGCATCAAAAAATATTTATAAAATGAACTAAGTGATACCACACCTTCTTTTATCTTAGCATAATTTTCTTTGTGTTTTTTCTCTTTTTCTTTTTTTAAGTAAGCTCTGTGACCAACTTGGGGCTTAAACTCACGACCCAGAGATCAAGAGTCTCATGTTCTACCAACTGAGCCAGCCAGGCACCACTATCTTAGCATAATTTCCAAGTTGAAAAGATAAGAGCATAGTTATTGTAGGAATTATTATATAGACCATCTCAACAGATTCTCTCAAAGTTTGAGTGTAAAATTGAGACTCTTATCTCTATTGATGATATTTTAAAGTTTAAACCCAGAGGTAATTTCAGTAATGTAACGCATGCATCACATGAACGAAAGAACAATTTCTTTCTAAACACATTCTCAACAATTGTCAGGGACCATTTTTGTTTATTCCTGTGATCATCATCTAAACTGTGTCTTTTGCTGTTAGGTTCTAAAGGAATGCTCTTAGATGATAATGCTTTTGATCACCATGGAAACATTAACCACAAAGTTTATATCAAGCCCTCATAGAGATAGCTAAATAGAAAGAGAACATAAAACTCAGAACATAAAACTCAGAACATAAGACTCAGTCTTTAAGCCTAACAGAAGTAAATTCCAGTAAATTAACTGCAGATTCATGAGATCTAAAATTCAATCAAGTTCTAGCTATTTAGTTGTAGCAGATACTGTTGATTTGCTACCTAACACCTTTCTCTAATTTTCCCCAACCATTTTGGTTAAATGATAATGTACCCAACCCCAACACATGGCATCGTGTTCTTATTCCTAGAGATTTTTCTAGGGGTAGGCACATGATCCAGTTGTAACAATTAAATGAAAGGAGGTTTTTGAAGGATGACTTCTAGGAAAGATTTTTCTCCCTGATACACAAAAAGGGATGTGACCAGAGAAAGACCTGGCCATCATGTGCCACACTCCACATAACCTTGCTTTCTGCTTTGGATAACATTACATTGAGACATCATACTTGGTGGGCGCGGGGAGGTGGGAGTAATGGCGTCTGGCTGGATCAGTCCAAAGAGTGTGTGACTCAAGCTGTAATCATCAAGACAGTATGGTACTGGCACAAGAACAGACACTCAGATCCATGGAACAGAATAGAGAACCCAGAAATGGACCCATAATCATATGGCCAACTAATCTTTGACAAAACAGGAAAGAATATCCAATGGAATAAAGACAGTCTCTTCAGCAAGTGGTACTGGGAAAACTGGATAGCGACATACAGAAAAATGAACCTGGACCACTTTCTTACACCATACACAAAAATAAAATCAAAATGGATGAAAGACCTCAATGTAAGACAGGAAGCCATCAAAATCCTCAAGGAGAAAGCAGGCAAAAACCTCTTTGATCTTGGCCCCAGCAACTTCTTACTCAACACGTCTCCAGAGGCAAGGGAAACAAAAGCAAAAATGAACTACTGGCACC
>NC_064811.1:92452957-92464458 GCF_023721935.1 Panthera uncia | reverse complement strand
TCCTCAAGGAGAAAGCAGGCAAAAACCTCTTTGATCTTGGCCCCAGCAACTTCTTACTCAACACGTCTCCAGAGGCAAGGGAAACAAAAGCAAAAATGAACTACTGGGACCTCATCAAAATAAAAAGCTTCTACACAGCGAAGGAAACAATCAGCAAAACTAAAAGGCAAATGACAGAATGGGAGAAGATATTTGCAAATGACATATCAAATAAAGGGTTAGTATCCAAAACCTATAAAGAACTTCTCCAACTCAACACCCAAAAAACAAACAGTCCAGTGAAGAAATGGGCAAAAGACATGAATAGACATTTCTCCAAAGAAGACATCCAGACGGCCAACCAACACATGAAAAAATGCTCAACTTCACTCATCATCAGGAAAATACAAATCAAAACCACAATGAGATACCACCTTACACCTGTCAGAATGGCTCACATTAACAACTCAGGCAACAACAGATGTTGGCGAGGATGAAGAGAAAGAGGATCTCTTTTGCATTGTTGGTGGGAATGCAAGCTGGTGCAGCCACTCTGGAAAACAGTATGGAGGTTCCTCAAAAAACTAAAAATAGAACTACCCTACAACCCAGCAATTGCACTACTGGGTATTTATCCAAGGGATACAGGTATGTTGTTTCAAAGGGACACATGTACCCCAATGTTTACAGCAGTACTATCAACAATAGCCAAAGTATGGAAAGAGCTCAAATGTCCATCAATGGATCAATGGATAAAGAAGATGTGGTATATACATACAATGGAGTATTACTCGACAACCAAAAAGAATGAAATTTTGCCATTTCCAACTATGTGGATGGAACTAGAGGATCTTATGCTAAGTGAAATTAGGCAGTCAGAGAAAGACAAATATCCTATGACTTCACTCATATGAGGACTTTAAGAGACAAAGCAGATGAACATAAGGGAAGAGAAACAAAAATAATAAGGAAGAAACTTTCAATCTTCTGTCCTACCCATTCCTCAGCATCTTCCCTTTCATGTACCCAACCTTTAGAGTGGCCTGGGAGCACAGGCTTTTGAATTTGAGGATTCAGGAATTCTATTTTCTCTGCAGCAAGGAGAACGTAAAAAGAGCCCACAGATGTGGTAGGGGTGGTGTAGGGGAGAATTTTCCTAAATACTGAGATAAGTCCACAATACTTTTCAGAATAATAACAGATAAGCAAAACTTCTAAATCAGGAAGTCATTATATCCTTTATCCTTCTCTAACAGTCACAGACAAATTTAAGTTCTTTTTAAGTACATTATGGATTTTCCATTTGCCAACACAATCTCTAGACAACAAATATTTGAATTATCCATTACATAGTAAAGTGCTTTGAAATAGCATAATTATCAAATGTTCATTATAAAACGACTCTATTTTTTTCCATGTATTCTGTCTACATATATAAAACTTGTGGAGTGGGGAGCAAATAGTGAGATCCTTATAGATATGTTAAGTTTAAAGGACCTGCAGGAAAAAGAGATTTACAGAAGTCAGATGAAAGTATTAAGTCAAGAGAGGGGATGCCACTAAGATAGAGATGGGAAAAAGAGTCACATATGGGTGGGAATATAGGCTATGAGAGTGGATAATTGGTCTGGGAAGAAGTATAAATATATAAGAGAAGAAAATCAAAGACAGAATGCAGAACGCTGAGAGACACTAATAACGAAGACAAGTGAGAGAAGAGGAAATGATGGAGAATAATAAAGAACTTCCTGGGAAAGCACTGGGAGGAAAATCATGAATGAGTCATGGTCATAAATAAGGCTTTTTATGATCTGGCTTTTGACTGAATTACCAGTCTCATCTCCTGTGACCCCCTCTCAACACTCTGGTTCAGCCATTCATATCTGCTGATAACTCACTAAAATACAATATGCTTTCTACTTCTATGCCTTTGCACCTGCTCTGTCCTCTGCCTGGAATTTCCTCTCTATCTTTCAAACTTTTACTCTTCCTTCAAGCACCAGTTTCTCTCCCAGGCTGTTGCTGAATTCCCCCCCCCCCCCACCCAGTAAACAAAGGCCCATACTGCCTGGGATCATACCCCCATGATCCAAATCATCACATTCTATTTGTTTTTTTGTTTTGTTTTGTTTTGCACCTCTGCATTTCCAGGCCTTAACAGGGCACCTGGAATGAGGAGTGGGTATTATATGCTCTATTTAAGGACATGGCTATAGTCCCTAACACATGTGGATATAAATCCATTACTCTGCCATTTACTTGCCCATGTGATCATAGGTAAACTACTAAGCCTACTTCTCTGTCTTATAGATTGGGATAATTACTGTACCCATCTCATAGAATGGATGGGAGAATGAAATGAGAGAATACATGTATAGAACTTGGCACACACTCAGGCTCAGTTAAGAGTTAGCATCATATTTCAGAGGGAGTTCAATGTAATGGTTGAATATATGAATGGTGCTCTACAGTCCTCCCGGGAAGAGTTTCAAAAAGGAAAGAAAGATCAACAGGATCAAAACTGCTGAGAAGTCTAGTAAGATTAGGGCTGTCAGTTTGTTAAATTTTCAACCAAAGCAACCTTCTCTCCACATAGTTGGGTGCCTTTCACTCCACCATCAGGCTCAACCCTGCTCCGGTCTCCATAACTATGAAGACAAAAAAAATGGGGGGGGGGGGGGAAACAACTCCTAGGCAAAGTAACTTCCTAGAGTAGGCAAAAGGAGTGGGATCAAGGTCAGGATAATTCTTCCTATGAAACAGGAAGAAAGAAAGCAAGAATATGTGAAAATACTATGTGTAGAGCTGGAGATATGTTTCTGGTTTTCTTTTATAACTAAAGAGGATGACTATAAAAGAGGCATTTGTGAATAAAACATTTTTTACTCTCAATGAAAGAATTAAGTCAGTAATACAACAAACCAATCTGCTTTTATCAAAAACAGAGAGGACTGGGACCCCTGGGTGGCTCAGTCAGTTATGCATTTTACTCTTGATTTCAGCTCACGTCATGCATGATCTCATGGTTTGTGAGTTTGAGCCCCACGTCGAGCTCTGCACTGACAGTGCAGAACCTACTTGGGATTGTCTCTCTCTCCTTCTCTCTCTGCCCCTCCTTCACTCTCTTTCTCTCTCTCAAAATAAATAAACATTAAAAAAAAAAAAGGAAATAGGATTTTCAAAGTTGGCATACAAGTTCCCTCACCCAATTAGAATTCTGATTTAGTCAACAGCTCTGGTGTTTTCGTACAACTTAACTTCTTATATTTGTAAATGTGTGTTTTATTATTCATTGGTGTCTAAATCAACTGTATGAGCACTTCTAAAAAAAGGTATACAAATACTTGATAACTATCATGGATAGGTAATAGCACTACATACATTGATTTGGTAAGTATTATTTTTAGCTCAATGGTGCAGGTTTAAAAAACAAGTATTTTTCCTTATAAACTAGTATTATGAAAGTGAATAGTCCATATAAGTTATATCAAATATATTTGTTATGCTTTTTCTTTAATGTTTATTTATTTATATTGTAAGAGAGATTGAGAGAGAGAGAGAGAGAGCATGACAGAGAGAAAGGGAGAGAGAGAATCCCAAGCAGGCTCCGTGCTGCCAGCACAGAGCCCAACACAGGGCTCCATCCCACCAACCGTGCAATCATGACCTGAGCCCAAATTAAGAATCAGAAGCCCAACTGACTGAGCTACCCAGGCACCCCTATATGCATTATTCTTAAATTTATAAGCTTACTTAATTCAAGCAATATCACAGTATGATGCATGTAATATTCATTACATGAGGCAGCAAGTTGGTTAAACCAGGTTAAATCCAGTTCCCAAAAGCATTTATTTCACTTGCCTGATCCCAAAATGAACTAGGGTGAAATGACCTTACGATATGAAAGTGAAGACAGACATTAGAATAGAAACTCAGTATTCATAAAACCTGTGGGAAGATTTCTTTTAGTTTTAATGTTTATTTATTTTTGAGAGAAAGAGACAGAGAGAGACAGAATGCGAGTGGGAGACACAGAATCCGAAGCAGACTCCAGGCTCTGAGCTGTGAGCACAGAGCCCTAGGCGGGGCTCAAACCCACAAACTGAGATCATGACCTGAGCCGAAGTTGGACACTTAGCCGACTGAGCCACCCAGGCGCCCCGATTTCTTGTACTTTTATAAGCCTATTCTTTAGGTCATACAAACCCAATTTATATTATATCATACATTGCAGAAAAATGACATGATCCTTCTACTTTTATTACCATAAGAGTTGAATAAAGGTTAATGAATTTAAAAAACTGCATTGCTAGGAGTCTAGTTTTTAATACCAAGTATGTGGCAAGCTACCATCCATTATAAAGGAAAATTGTTGAAATAAATAACTTCTATATAAGACAGTGTGGAAGATTCAAGGCGATTTATTGCTATGTTACTCCAAGTAAAATAAAGCATTTTTAAATGCTTTGTTCTTTTAAGAACAAAATTGTTGGGGCACTTGGCTGGCTCAGTTGGTAGGGCATAGGACAATCTCAGAGCCATGAGTTTAAGCCCCATGTTGGGGGGTAAAGTTTACTTTTTAAAAGGGGGTAGGGCACCTGGGTGGCTCAGTGGTTAACCGTCAGACTTCGGCTCAGGTCATGATCTCACAGTTCATGAGTTCAAGTCCCACATTGGGCTCAGGCTCTCTGCTGTCAGCGCAGAGCTTGCTTCAGATCCTGTCTCTCTCTCTGCCCCTCCCCATTTGTGCTCACTCTCCCTCTCTGTCAAAAGTTAAGAAACATTAAAAAAAAAAAAAGAAAGAAAGAAAAAAAAAGGGGGGCAACTGGGCAGCTCGGTCAGTTAAGCATCAGACTCTTTTTTTTTTTTTAACATTTATTTATCATTGAGAGATAGACAGAGCATGAGCAGGGGAGGGGCAGAGAGAGAGGGAGACACAGAATCCGAACCAGGCTCCAGGCTCAGGGCTGTCAGCACAGAGCCCGACGTGGGGCTAGCATGACTTCTTGTTAGGTTTCCATCACCTAAACTTGGGCACATCCCCACCTAAACTGGTTACATGCAACATAGGAAATACCATCAGTCTCGTCTGCCCAAAGGGTTCTGTTTTCAGTCTGAACTCAACCAAGAAATGACCTAGTAAGTTATAACTTAAAGTATCCCTCCTATCGCCTCCAGCTCACCAAGTGGGGATCATGACCAAATACACATGATCAAGACAGAAGACACCGATTAGATAGATATCATTATCAGGTTAATAGGTAGATTATGGTAGAAGTTTTGCAGAGTAAAGTGACAGAAACAAAAGACCCCAGAAATCAGATTGTAAAATTTAGTACTTTAAATAACATTTAAATTAATGTTGAAATTAATTGATTTAAATTAATTAATTTTAAACTAAATCACATTAGCATCAAATAAGATTAACATGTAAATAATGACAACAACCCTAAAACAAGGAAGTTATCAATCACAGCATAGACATTTCTAGGAAAGAATATGGAATTGAGAATATGATCAGGCTGGATCTGGAAAAACCAAAGACTGAGACTTCCTAGTGAAGAGGCACAGTATTTTGTTTCAAACCCCGACTGGATAGTATTAATAACCACAGATGTGTTTAACTTATTATATCTTCATTTTTTAAAATTTATTTTTTTAGTAATCTCTATTCCCACTATAGGGCTCAAACCCACAACCCCAAGATCAGGAGTTGCATGCTTTTCTGACCGAACCAGTCGGGTGTCCCTATTGTATCTTTAAATGCATGTAATTTTTATTTATATTGTGAGTTCCATTATTCCTTATGAATTATTTACTGGTTTCATAAATTCTTAAAGTAAAGAACCTAGGTATGCCTGACTGGCTTAGGTGGTACAGCACAGGACTCTTGATCTGCAGGTCTTGAGTTCAAGCACCATGTTGGGTGTATAGCTTACTTAAAAAATGACTAGGGGCACCTGGCTGGCTCAGGTGGTAGGGCATGTGACTCTTGACATCAGGGTTGGGAGTCGAAGCCCCATGTTGGCTGTAGAGATTACTTAAAAACAAAATCCTAAGGAAATAATACAAAATAAAATTTAAAAGGATGGGGTGCCTGGGTGGCTCAGTCTGTTGAGTGTCAGACTCTTGATTTCAGCTCAGGTCACATTTCCAGGGTCATGGGATCGAGCTCTGTGTTGGGCTCTGCACTGAGAATGCTTCAGATTCTCTCTCTCTCTCCCTCTGTCCCTCTTCCCAACTCATCCTCTCTCTCTCTCTTTAGGTCTAATACTTAAATATTCGTCAAGATTCTGGTGCTCAAATGAGCCAAACCAGATAAGTAAATCTATTACAGTGTTCATTTTTTTCTGAGCGTTCTACAAGTTATATTTACACAAAAGGATCTCAGTTAGACCTATGATCTTAAATCTATTATTGTTCAGCCCTTGAAATAAATTATTCTTTCAACTAAAATCCCTGCATGCAGCAGCAGCTTCAGAATTTCTATTTAGTTGGGACCTAAGAGAGGCAATATGATAGGAAGACAGGGAGATTCTAAGGAAGCATGATGTGAAGTTACTCGTGCAGAACATAAACATATCGTTTTTCTTAGATTTTATGTTACAGAATTTATGAAAATAGTAGTTTCCTAGAGTTACTTTTATTCACATTTTAGTTAAAACTGTAAAAATATGGCTTATCCATGATTAGGTGATGATGATGATAATGATGATAGAGCCAAACCCTAGCAGGGGTATTTACCTTCTACAGAATAAAGATCAAACTCCAGCAAATTGAAGACTCTCCATAGTATACCAATTATCATTCCAGTTTCATCTTTCACTATTCACTCCTGGTCTCTTACTCTGTAGCCAGTCAGTTTTGATTACTAACCATTCTGTCTACTCTTCATTTTTCCCCCCATTTCTATGTGTCTCTTCATGCACTCATTCTGAATTTCCAAGGTTTCTTTCTTCTCCTTCTCCTTCTCCTTCTCCTTCTCCTTCTCCTTCTCCTTCTCCTTCTTTTAAGATTTTCTTTTATGTAATACCCATACCCTACATGGGGTTCGAACTTATAACCCAGAGATCAAGAGTCACATGCTTTGCCAGCTGAGCCAGCCAGGCTCCCTTCAAATGTTTTTTATCCAATCTCTACCTGTCAAAATTAAATCTATTCTTCAATATCCATCTCATATTTCATCTGCTTCAGTAAAGCTAATATGATTTCCCCCAACCCAAATAAACGTCTTTTATCTGTTTTCTTATGGTATTTTGTACTCTATTGTATTTACCATATTCTATCTGTATTATAGTAAGCTATGTACCTTCCTTGATTTCATCTTCCATAGAATTGTTAAGATTTTGAGAGTAGAGGTAAATCTAAAGTCCTTTTTAGGAAAAATTTTCCAAATAAACCAGAACTTCTATAATCATGGCTTATCTTTTAAAAAATCTGAGGAACTTATCACTTATAATGTCCACCTAGAGGAATATTCCAGGAGACACCTACACTTGCAATTTCGTTTTTCATTTTAAGAGCAACCTTTTATAATGTCCAATGAAGTTGTAGAGGAAGATTACATTGTTAGTATATCTTCCATCAAATGATAGTTAAAATTGGAAATGTGATTGCCAATAGCACTCTTCTTTGAAAGACAATAAAGTTCCATTGATTAAAAGCAAATAGTTACTAATCAGGGTCTTTTTCAGACTGTCATTCGCTTGCTAGGTAATGCTGAGCACATTATACTCCTTGTGCATCCACTTACCTAATCTGAAATCTAAAATACAGATTATCTGCTTTCCAAGCTGTTACAGATATTAGTCATTAAGTGACTGTCAGGAATGATTATGGGGGCACCCAGGTGGCTCAGTCGGTTAAGGGTCAGATCCTTGGTTTCTGCTCAGGTCATGATCTCACAGTTCAGAACCCATTGGCCGATGCTGTCAGCACACAGCCTGCTTGGGATTCTTTCTCTTCTTTTCTTTTTGCCCCTCCCCCCTCTCTCTGTTTTTCTGTTAAAATAAATGAATAAACTTAAAAAAAAAAAGAGTGATTATGAAAGAGAGAATATGAAAAGTGAACAGAAATGGTACTTGCTAATAACATCCTGGAGCTTAATCTAAAGTGATCTAAGGTACTCCTGGGTGGCTCAGTTGGTTAGGCGTCTAACTCTTGATCTCAACTCAGGTCTTGATCTCAGGGTCATGAGTTCCACACTGGGTGTGGAGCCTACTTAAGAAAGAAAAGAAAAGAAAAGAAAAGAAAAGAAAAGAAAAGAAAAGAAAAGAAAAGAAAAGAGATCTAAGGGGGCACCTGGCTGACTCAGTTGATAGAGCATGCTAATCTTGATCTCGGGGTTGTAAATTCAAACCTCTAGTTGGATGTAGAGATTACTATATACGTATAAAACCTTAAAAAATAAATAAACAAAGTGATCTAAGAAAATAATGGAGTTAAGAAAAAGTTTTCAGCCAAAGTATATACAATCCATTAGGACTCATCACAAGATTCTGATAACTGTTTCCCTAATATGATGACATATAAGCATGTAACATTAAAAGTGGAGGAGAAGTGCATGGGTGGCTCAGTAGGTTAAGTGTCCAACTTTGGCTCAGGTCATGATCTGGCAGTTTGTGGGTTCGAGCCCCACATTGGGCTCTGTGCTGACAGCTCAGAGCCAGGAGCCTGCTTCAGATCCTGTCTCCCTTTCTCTCTGTCCCTCCCCTATTCAACTCTGTATCTCTCTCTCTCTCTCTCTCTCTCTCTCTCTCTCTCTCTCTCTCAAAAATAAATAAAACGTTAAAAAAAATTTTTTTAAGTGGAGGGAAACAAAAAAGGATCTGCAAAATATAAAGCTTGGTTGGCAATTGTATACTTAGGACCAAAATTGATGTAATTCACTCATTACTTGGAGTTTCTACATTGCTGAATATAGTACTCAGAAATGAGAGGAGGTAAAAAGTAGCCTTTATCCAACAATTTTACTTCTGGGAACTTATCTACCAATACATGTGTTCAAAAACCCACACATCCCCTTAAACACAATGTGCAAGATATTCACTGTTGCAGAATGCTGGAAGCAACAGAAATGTCCATTCATAAAGAAAGTTTGAAATTAATTATGATATGTCCATTTAATAAAATAATACATAGCTGAATAAAAAATGAAGTGTATGTACCAAAATGGAGTGATGACCAAAATATTTTTTTATGAAAGAAACAGAGTACAAAGCAATGTGTACAGTAGGATCACATTTATGTAAATGAAAGGAGGGAGAGGTATGTATACAGGTAAATTTTTATATAAACACAGAATATTTCTCTAGGGAATACATAAGAAGTGGTTGCTTTAGTGGTAGGGGGTTGTGGAGTTTGGATTTGGAGTAAGGTTTACTTAGAATTATTAGAGTTTAATACTAGGCCTTTTGGCTAGAATGATAATTATTTGCATTTTTTAAAGTTTACTTATTTTCAGAGAGAGAGAAAGAGAGAGAGAGCAGGGGAGCAGGGGAGGGGCAGAGAGAGAGAGGGAGAGAGAGAACCCCAAGCAGGCTCTGTACTGTCAGTGTGGTGCCTGACATGGGACTCATACCCACGAACCGTGAAATCATGACCTGAGCCGAGATCAAGAGTCAAATGCTTAACCAACTGAGCCACCCAGGCGCTCCTATTTGCATTTTATAGATTATAAAACTAAGGCTTAACAAGACTGAATAATTTATTTACTCAGAATTACTCAGAATTATTTATTTACTCAAATAGCAACCAGGTCAGCTGTACAAGCCTGACTTCTGACTTTTATGTCTACTCCTCAGAAAAATGACTTAGATGTCTACTTCTAGCACTGTCCCTGGGAAAGGGAAGGGGCTGATGTTTATTAAGTATTTCTTGCATAACAACAATACCTAAAATTATTTGGTATTTACCAAGTGCCAAGCACTAAGCAAAAGGCATTGTGCACTATATTCATGATATTCTTTAATTTTAAGCTAATTTTATGTAGTGGATACCACTATGATTCCCCCATTCATAAGTGAAGAAACTAGGCACAAATAGGTTAAGTAGTTTGCCTAAGATCAGGTCACATGGCCAATAAGTGACCAAACCAGACTTTGCACAGGACACCTGCATACCCCAGGCTTCGCTGTCAAGCTCTGTCTATACCCTCCACAAATAATATTTGGGCCACAGGTGCACACACGTACCTCTCAGTCTGCTCTCTGGAGAACAGACTAGGAGGAAAGCAGACCCAAAGTCACTGGAACAGAAAATTCTGGTTCCTGACTACCCAGGGCATAATTCCAAAGACAAAAGTACTGACTCAGTGTGAGCAAGTTCCCTGGCCCCAAGCACTCCTCCCTTGGTAGAAAAGGGTATCATCAGAGGAGGCCCAGAGTGGGAGCCACCGTAGGCCGGGGACTCTTTTGCTTTTGTCTAAGGGTGATTCTGTGTGACACCCTCCAAACTCCAATGACAGAACCCAAATCTAGGACCACTGAGCAACTGAAAGTCAGTCAAAGTGTATTCAGTGTTTTCATATAGTGATTGACAAAGATGTAAGTGGGAAAATATTTCCTCTGAAATGTTTACTTAACTAGTTGTTGTCACCTGTGTATTGCCTCCTGCTCCAATGACAAAAACAATGTGTTGAATATACCAACTTACTTTGTGTTAACTTGGTTCTCACTCTCTGAACGTGGTAGATCACGTTTTCAAAAGTGGCTAATATCCTAACCCCCACGCTGTTCTAAAAATGTAGGATTGATATTCACCCTTCCCATGGAGTAATGGGATCTAGGTCCCCTCCCCTTGAATCTAGGTGAAAATTTGTGACTGCTTCAACCGATAGATTATGGCAAAAGTGGCCCTGTGTGATTTCCAAGGCTAGATCATAAAGATGTTATTTACTTCTGCTGTGATTTCTTGGGACTCTTACTGTTAGAGCACAGTCATCATGCTGTGAGGAAGAGAAGTGTCTACATGGCGAGGACTCGTGCATGCGTTCCAACCAACAGCCCAGCCAGCACTGTCCACCAGACATGTCCGTGAGCAAACCTTACATGATTCCTGCCCCCAGCCAGAAAGTCACCTCAAGCCTTCTGGTAACCCCAGCTGATTCCCAATGCCCTCATCAAGCCCTGCTCACACTGCAGATTACAAAATACATGATTACTATTGCTCAAAACCACTATGCTTGGGGTGACTTGTTATGCAGCAATAGGTCACTGAAATTTTATTTATAAATCTTTGCAATCACAGCTAGGTTTACTGAACTCAAGGTTATATGTGTCATTAGGAACAGGTAATTGCTCTATTTTTTTTTTTAACTAAACTCTATACCCTAGGTGAGGCTTGAACTCACAACTTGGAGATCAAGAGTTACATGCTCTACAGGCTGAGATAGCCAGGCACCCCCTTATTAGCTCCTTAATATACCATAACCTACCTATAAAATAACTCTTTTTTTTTATTTATTTTAATTTATTTTTAACTTTTATTTATTTATTTTGAGAGAGAGAGAGAGAGAGAGAGAG